>NC_087191.1:3071966-3171966 GCF_035594125.1 Scylla paramamosain
AAAAAAAAAAAAAAAAAGTGACACTAAAAATTACCACTCTGTGTCCTTACTGCCAGTGCTTAGTAAGGTGATGGAGACCGTTGTGGCTTCATGCATCGCTGAGCACCTCAAATAGTACTACCTGCTTTGCACCTGACAGTTTGGCTTCAGGCAAGGCCAGTCAGCGGCTGACCTGTACCTGTTGCTGAAAACTGACCTTAGTGCTGCCTTGGACCAAGGCAAGGCCACTGCTATCATGGCACTGGACCTAGAGGGCACATTTGACTGGGTGTGACATACAACCCTGGTCAACAAACTCCATGATGCAGATGTAAATGGGACCCTCTTGTTGCTCCTCAGCAACTAACCTGAGTGACAGGCACCTGAGGGTGACTATTAGAGGGTGAGAGTCTGAGGTGCAGCCCATCAAAGCAGGTGTCCCTCAGGGGACCTGCCTCAGCCACCCCTGCTGTGGAAGGTGTATATAAATGACCTGTTGCACCTCCTTCCCAGCACCAGGGCCTATGTGGATGATCTCAAGCTGACCCGCAGCTTTGGCTCAGGGAAGGAAGCCACTGCTATGTTACAGCTCAGTATCACAGCCTGGGGCAGCACGTGGAAGGTGAGATTCACACCACATAAAACCAAGCTGCTCATCATCTCTAGGTCAAGGCCAGCCCTATGTTTCGACTTCACGGGGGAGACACTGACACCGCAGGATGAGGTGGAGGTGCTGGGGGTTACCTACGACCGTGGGCTGACCTTCAGGAACCACACTGAACAGCTTGCCAGAGGGGCCTCTGGGAAGCTGGCCTCTCTGAAGATATTGTGGCTTCTGGACAGCAAGGGTATAGAAGTGCTTTATAAAATACGTGCACCTGGCATGGAGTAGCACGGCCTGCACACACCTTGCCATCCTGGACAAGCTGCAGGATAGGGCGGCGCAGCTCATCAGAGATAACAACACTGGCCACAAGCCAAGCCTCCAACCCCTTCAACACCGGTAGGACACAGTGGGAATCATTGGTCTTCCAAGTGATTTGATTTGAGATCAGATTTGAGTGCTGTTATAGTCTGGAGGACAGTGGGTGGGTGTTGTCTTGTGGGTGGTTGTCCCCAAAGTGTAAGTGATTCAAATCCTGTACATTACTAAACACACACACACACACACACACACACACACACACACACACACTGCATAGTATAGTGGTTAGCACGCTTGGCTCACAACCAAGAAGGCACGGGTTCAAATCCTGGGAGCTATGAGGCAAATGGGCGAACCTCTTAATGTGTAGCTCCTGTTCACCTAGCAGCAAGTAGGTACAGGATGTAACCCGAAGGGTTGTGACCTCGCTGTCCCAGTGTGTGGTGTGTCAGTGGTCTCAGTCCTACCCAAAGATCAGTTACAATGAGCTCTGAGCTCTTTCTGTAGGGTGACGGCAGGCTGGGTGACCAGCAGACGACTGTAGGTGAATCACCCACACACACACACACACACACACACACACACACACACACACACACACACAATGAACACGAAGAGAACAAAGTAAGAAGTTGTACAAAAGAAGAGTAAAGAAAGATGTGAGGAAAAATATTTTTCCTGACAGAGCAATAGAATGCACTGACTGATGTGCAGGGACCATTCATAGCTTTAAAGGTAAATATGACAAATTAACTTTAAAAGACAGGACATTAAAAACTTGAATCAATCCTGTAAAAACCCAATTAGGTAAGAACAAGACAAGATGCATGACATGTACATAATCATGTGTGAACACAGGCCACTCAAGCTAATCACATATTTGTTGCATTAGGTTAGGTTCCATAAGATTTGAATGGTATCTTCAGTTACTTTCTTTTATTTAACCCTTCTTTTGTTACCCTTGGCCAGAGATCCTCTTGCATAAAATAATAAATAAATAAAAACAGAAAATAAAAATCAAATATATAAATCAAATCTAACTCATTTGACACTGCTATCATAGTTGATACTCAAGTAAAATCACACACCAAAATATCCTTTCTCATCCACGTCTCACACGTCTCCCCAAACAAACCACAAACAAAGTCGCCCACCAAATAAACAAACCTAACCTACTCACCAAATAAAGTAACCCAACAACCAAACAATCACCCACCAAGGTATCCCGCCTCATTTGTAAAAGTTTCATCTACTATCTTCTTCCTCATCCCCAGTTTGACCTCCTCTTCTGGGCACTTGGATGGTTGGAGGTTCTTCTCCCTCTCTTCCTCTGAGTCTGAATTGACCCTCACAGGAGGAGGAGAAGGAAGCAGTAGCAATCTCTCATCTTCTTCATCCCTCTCTTCTTCTTCATCTGTGAAAGGATGGTTTGGTTTAGTGTTTGTGGGGGTGTAGGAGGAGGAGGAGGAGGAGGAGGAGGAGGAGAGGAGAGGAGAGGAGAGGAGAGGAGAGGAGAGGAGAGGAGAGGAGAGGAGAGGAGAGGAGAGGAGAGGAGAGGAGAGGAGAGGAGAGGAGAGGAGAGGAGAGAAGAGAAGAGGAGAGGAGAGGAGAGCAGAGGAGAGGAGAGGAGAGGAGAGGAGAGGAGAGGAGAGGAGAGGAGAGGAGAGGAGAGGAGAGGAGAGGAGAGGAGAGGAGGTGGAGAGGTGAAAAGGAACAGAGGAGATGAGAGGAGAGGAGAGGAGGAGGCAAAGAAATGAGATATAACTCTTGAAATCAAGATATGTGACATCTACTGTTAGAGCAGGGAGTTCACCAAAAAAGGCAGGCACCACCTGGAGGGTCAAACCTGGGACTTTCCAGTTGCAGGGCAGATCTGCTAACTGTTACACAACAGTTGCCTTCGGGTGACAACCTTCACATCTAATCTGTTTTTGTTATACTCTTCAAGGAGGAGGAAAAGGTGGAGGAGTAATCCTTCATCTTTTCCTCCTCTTCTCTCTCTTTTACATCTGTGGAAGGAAGGCTTAGCTTTACGTTTTAACAAAGAAGGAATAGGAAGAAATAATGATCTATCATCTTGTGTTGTAACCACAAAGATAAAGATTTGCATCTTACTGAAGGGACTGAATACCTGCCTCTAAACTGTGTTGTGTAGAGAGATGCTCTGGTGAATATCATAACAACGTTATTCTCCCATGATGTTTACTTACCTGTAAATACCTATCTAAGTATATATATCCAGGCTAGCAATCCCACATGGGGTGGCACAGACTAAGCATAACACATTCACACAAATATCATTTACTTTCCTAGCCCTGTCAGCCCCTGATGGAAAGGAACAGTCTCATGGACCACCCTACTGTGCTCTAGGAGCTTTGGCATAGCAAAATTGGCCAAATACATCGACAACAAGGCCAGACAGCATACACTGGTTTACACATGCCCCTTCATAATATCTACTTGTATTTTCACAGGATTGATTCAAGCCTGTAATATCACTTTCTAAGAGGGACATCTGGTTGGGAGACCCAAAAAAATATGAAAAATATGACCTTTTGTGAAAAAATGTGTGGTAGGCCTACACACTCCCTATTATTTCATATAGATTTATGACAAAATATGCAATACTTTTCATTTAAATCCCATTTAAAGGTCCCATGCTCAACCACATGTCTTTGTTTTATATCACTAGCCTGTCTTTAAAAAAAATAAATAAATAAAAAAATAAATAAATAAATAAAATTGGCAAAATTTTTCAATTTTTAGGTGAACATAATATGGTAACACTTGGAGGGGAGTGAGTGGTGCTCTCAGCTCAGTGCCTTGCTCAATTTCTTTAGGTGAACATGAAATGTAACACTTGAAGGAGAGTGAGTGGTGCTCTCAGCTCAGTACCTTGCTCCCAGTCTCAGTAGCTCGCCAGCCTTAGTTAAGAGATGTGTCATTTCCTTGGAGGCACCACATGACTATCTTGTCCTATTTCCTGTATTTCTGAGGATGCCAAGGCATACAAAATTGAATATGAAAGTGGTGCCTTTTTAAGGGAAACATGGCAACAATGAGGAGTGTGGCAGCTCTGAAACAGCTAGACTATGATAAGGTAATGCCACACCACAGAAGGGCATGGAGCAGAAACCAAGAGCCACTCAAGCAAAAATATAACTTTCCAAAGTATTTTCTAACATACAAATACGAAGGAATGACACAGACAATGTAATATCAAAGTGAAGTTACGACTAATAAAAGAACAATGAGTAACAAATGTTCAGGAGCAAGTATGTCAAAACAACATGCTAATATGTGCCTAAAACTCAGCCATTTCTTCATAGATTGCCTTCAAAGCTTTAGGATTGTTAGAATAGACAAACTACAAACATACATGTTTATAATTTTAAATTTCATAAACATGAAAAAAATCTTCATGAGTCAAAATTTGCCAAAGGTTGAAAGTTGCAAGAAAAATGTTTTCACAAATTTAATACTAATAAAAATTTCCAACATTCTCAGTTAAAGATCAATACTGTACCTACATGTGTGGCACAAAATCTAAGAAAAATATTTTTTTTTTTGTTCTAGTATTTTGAAAGGGTGTCTTAAATAAAAAATAAATAAATAAATAAAATTAAAAAATGAAGGTAAAGGAGTGCTATGTTTGCTATGACCTACCACTATGCAAAATTTTGTGTAAAACAGAATGGCAAAAACCCATTATAATAAATGTTTTCCTTAAATACCAAATAATCATGTGCTTTAAATTTATACATTTATTGTTTTCACACACTGCTTCTTCAGCTAATGTACTCCATTGATCTTTTAACCTCTTTGGAAAACTTCAAGGCCTCATTTACACAATGCCACCAGTCACCTTCTATAGCATGCAATGGAGCCTTTCATACAAGGCCACCATAATGGCATGGACAGCCTGGGCAGGTAACTGCCACTTTTTTTTTCTTTTTTTTTTATGTAGGAAGGACACTGGCCAAAGGCAACAAAAATCTAATAAAAAAAAAATGCCCACTGAAATGCCAGTCCCATAAAAGGGTCAAAGCAGTGGTCAAAAATTGATGGATAAGTGTCTTGAGACCTCCCTCTTGAAGGAATTCAAGTCATAGGAAGGTGGAAATACAGAAGCAGGCAGGGAGTTCCAGAGTTTACCAGAGAAAGGGATGAATGATTGAGAATACTGGTTAACTCTTGCATTAGAGAGGTGGACAGAATAGGGGTGAGAGAAAGAAGAAAGTCTTGTGCAGCGAGGCCGCGGAAGGAGGGGAGGCATGCAGTTAGCAAGATCAGAAGAGCAGTTAGCATGAAAATAGCGGTAGAAGACAGCTAGATATGCAACATTGCGGCGGTGAGAGAGAGGCTGAAGACAGTCAGTTAGAGGAGAGGAGCTGATGAGACGAAAAGCTTTTGATTCCACCCTGTCTAGAAGAGCAGTATGAGTGGAACCCCCCCAGACATGTGAAGCATACTCCACACATGGACGGATAAGGCCCTTGTACAGAGTTAGCAGCAGGGGGAGTGAGAAAAACTGGCGGAGACGTCTCAGAACACCTAACTTCATAGAAGCTGTTTTAGCTAGAGATGAGATGTGAAGTTTCCAGTTCAGATTATAAGTAAAGGACAGACCGAGGATGTTCAGTGTAGAAGCAGGGGACAGTTGAGTGTCATTGAAGAAGAGGGGATAGTTGTCTGGAAGGTTGTGTCGAGATGATAGATGGAGGAATTGAGTTTTTGAGGGATTGAACAATACCAAGTTTGCTCTGCCCCAATCAGAAATTTTAGAAAGATCAGAAGTCAGGTGTTCTGTGGCTTCCCTGCGTGATATGTTTACCTCTTGAAGGGTTGGATGTCTATGAAAAGACGTGGAAAAGTGCAGGGTGGTATCATCAGTGTAGGAGTGGATAGGACAAGAAGTTTGGTTTAGAAGATCATTAATGAATAATAAGAAGAGAGTGGGTGACAGGACAGAACCCTGAGGAACAGCACTGTTAATAGATTTAAGAGAACAGTGACCGTCTACCACAGCAGCAATAGAACGGTCAGAAAGGAAACTTGAGATGAAGTTACAGAGAGAAGGATAGAAACCGTAGGAGGGTTTAGATAGAATAGAAGTTGTTTAGATAGAATAGGAGGAGGGTTTAGATAGAAGGTTGTGAAGTGATAGATGTTTAACCCTTAAACTGCGCAATTATGATTTCAGGATAGCTGCAGGGTGCGCAAAAAATGGCAAAAAATTAACTTGCTTGAAAACTATCTTTGATCTTTTGAAACTCAAAGGAGACAAGTAGAGCACTGAAATGTGAAATAAAAAATGAAAAAAAATACATTGTGTGGCAGTGATGGATGGCTGAAGTTCCTTGGGAAGTGGCTGGGGGCCAGCGACAGGGGAGCCGGGAAGGTGTCAAAGAGATAATTTTCCTGTTCTTTCTGCCAGTGTGAATCATCAGGAAGTGTTGAGAGTGATTCCTCAGAATCTTCTATCAATGGTAAAAATTTTGATGGTGTCAATGGCATATTACGGGCTTTGCCTGGCAGTGAGGAAGCGGCAGCGTGCTCCTGACCTTGAGAGGCAGGAGTGTGTTTACGGGATTTCTTGGGCTTTCTCACAGCACCAGAAGTTGATTGCTGTAAATAATCTACATCATCAGGGCCGAGTCCAAGCTTTCTTTTTACTATCTTCTTTTTACATCTGCCTCCCCCATGGCCATGAATGTGGGAGCCAGGAGGCTGGCCAGCATCGGAAGATGATAATGAATTACCGTCTTCCATGACTGCCTAAGGCTGACTGAGACAATAATGCCTATATGGAGCGAAAGAGAGATGATGTTGCCAAATGATGTTCATTGGATTTTACGGTGGCTGTGCGGGAACTTTTGAAATGCAGCTTAGAAAACCTGTCATCTTAAGATGTCTCGCGCAGTTGGTCGAACAGCATCTTAAGATGTCTGGCGCAGTTTACGGGTTAAGAATCTTCCTGTTGAGGATAGATTCAAAAAATTTAGATAGGCAGGAAATTAAAGCAATAGGACGGTAGTTTGAGGGATTAGAACGGTCACTCTTTTTAGGAACAGGTTGAATGTAGACAAACTTCCAGCAAGAAGGAAAGGTAGATGTTGACAGACAGAGCTGAAAGAGTTTGACTAAGCAAGGTGCAAGCACGGAGGCACAGTTTCGGAGAACAATAGGAGGGACCCCTTCAGGTCCATAAGCCTTCCGAGGGTTTAGGCCAGCGAGGGCATGGAAAACATCATTGCAAAGAATTTTAATACGTGGCATGAAGTAGTCAGAGGGTGGAGGAGAGGGAGGAACAAGCCCAGAATCGTCCAAGGTAGCGTTTTTAGCAAAGGTTTGAGCAAAGAGTTCAGCTTTAGAAATAGATGTGATAGCAGTGGTGCCATCTGGTTGAAATAGAGAAGGGAAAGAAGAAGAAGCAAAGTTATTGAAGATATTTTTGGCTAGATGCCAGAAATCACAAGGGGAGTTAGATCTTGAAAGGTTTTGACATTTTCTGTTAATGAAGGAGTTTTTGGCTAGTTGGAGAACAGACTTGGCATGGTTCCGGGCAGAAATATAAAGTGCATGAGATTCTGGTGATGGAAGGCTTAAGTACCTTTTGTGGGCCACCTCTCTATCATGTATAGCACGAGAACAAGCTGTGTTAAACCAAGGTTTAGAAGCTTTAGGACGAGAAAAAGAATGAGGAATGTATGCCTCCATGCCAGACACTATCACCTCTGTTATGTGCTCAGCACACAAAGAGAGGTCTCTGTCACGGAAGCAGTAGTCATTCCAAGGAAAATCAGCAAAATACCTCCTCAGGTCCCCCCAACTAGCAGAGACAAAACACCAGAGGCACCTTTGTTTTTTAGGGGGATCCTGAGGAGGGATTGGAGTGATAGGACAAGATAAAGATATGAGATTGTGATCGGAGGAGCCCAACGGAGAAGAAAGGGTGACAGCATAAGCAGAAGGATTAGAGGTCAGGAAAAGATCAAGAATGTTGGGTGTATCTCAAAGACGGTCAGGAATACGAGTAGGGTGTTGCACCAATTGCTCTAGGTCATGGAGGATAGCAAAGTTGTAGGCTAGTTCACCAGGATGGTCAGTGAAGGGAGAGGAAAGCCAAAGCCGGTGGTGAACATTTAAGTCTCCAAGAATGGAGATCTCTGCAAAAGGGAAGAGGGTCAGAATGTGCTCCACTTTGGAAGTTAAGTAGTCAAAGAATTTCTTATAGTCAGAGGAGTTAGATGAGAGGTATACAGCACAGATAAATTTAGTATGAGAGTGACTCTGTAGTTGTAGTCAGATGGTGGAAAACTCGGAAGATTCAAGAGCGTGGGCATGAGACCAGGTTAAGTCATTGCGCACATAAATGCAGCATCCAGCTTTGGATTGAAAATGAGAATAGAGAAAGTAGGAGGGAACAGAAAAGGGGCTATTGTCAGTTGTCTCAGACACCTGAGTTTCAGTGAGGAAAAGAAGATGAGGTTTAGAAGAGGAGAGGTGGTGTTCTACAGATTGAAAATTAGATCTTAGACCGCGAATGTTGCAGAAGTTAATGAAGAAAAAGTTGAGGGGGGTTGTCAAGACACTTAGGGTCGTCGACAGAAAGGCAGTCCGACCTGGGGACATTTATGGTCCCCTCCCCAGATGGAGGGACTCCGAGGCTGGTGTAGGAGTCGCCATGATGATTTCAAAATTTTTGAGTGAAGGGTGTGTGTGTTATTAGGTGCTTGTAGTTTTGTGTGGAGGAAGAGAGTTGTCTTTAGAGGGCAGGCTGTTACTGCCCTCTTGTGTTGTGAGACACAAAGGGAAACGTTCAGTGAGGTCACAGCTGGGTTTAATGATAAGTTCACAGCACCCCCCGAACAGTGCTTTAGACCTCACTGGGAGTAATTATCGTTTCGGCAGGTGTCTACTGCCTCCTCCTCTGAGTGGAGGCAGTGGCATGCTCTCACAACCTGTGATCACCACTCACAGTGGCTGCTACTCACTGTTGGGAATTGTTTTAAGTGGGAACTTTCACATGAAGCCATTGAGAGATGCCACTGTTGTCCATAATCCATAACTTTTCACTGTTATGCCAGATTTTGGAAGGACCACATTTGTGATGGAGGGGGAAAATAACATAAGTGGAAGAGATAATGAAGACAGAAGACCTTATTTGTGAAATGGAGAAATGCTCAGCAATTTGGGATCAATCCACTTAAGATTACAGCATTATGAGGATTAAAAGTTCCTCAAATTAGGGATTCCTCAAACAATAGAAATTAAAGAATTTCTTCTTGTTGGCACATAAATCAATGTAAAGTGTATGATACAGGACTCTCTCCATTCTACATGGAAACATTTAATGCACATTTTCAATCCAAAACTGGATGTTGTGTTTATGTGTGCAATGACTTAACCCACTCTCATGCCCACTCTTGAATCTTCCAAGTTTTCACCATCTGGCTATGACTACAAAGTAACTCTCAAACTAAATTTACCTGTGCTGTATACCTCTCACCTAACTCCTTTGACTTTTAAAGAAATTCTTTGACTACTTAAATTCCAAAGAGGAGCACATTCTGACTCTCTTCCCTTTTGCGGAGATCTCCATTCTTGAAGACATCAATGTTCACCACCAGCTTCGGCTTTCATCTCCCTTCACTGACCATCCTGGTGAACTAGCCTTCAACTTTGTTATCCTACATGACCTGGAGCAATTGGTGCAACACCCTACCCTTATTCCTGACCGTCTTAGAAATACAGCCAACATTCCTGAACTTTTCCTAACCTCTAAATCCTCTTCTTCATTGGGCTCCTCCAATCACAGTCTCATATCTGTATCTTGTCCTATCATTCCAGACCCTCCTCAGGATCCCCCTAAGTGGAGGTGCCTCTGGCATTTTACCCCTGCTAGTTGGGACCTGAGGAGGTATTTTGCTGATTTTCCTTGGAATGACTACTGCTTCTGTTATGTGCCAAGCGCATAACAGATGTGATAGCATCTGGCATGGAGGCATACATTCCTCACTCTTTTTCTCCATCTAAACCTTCCAAAACTTGGTTTAACACAGCTTGTTTTTGTGCTATACATGATAGAGAGGTGGCCCACAAAAAGTACTTAAGCCTTCTGTCACCAGAATCTCATGCACTTTATATTTCTGCCTGGAACCATGCCAAGTCTGTTCTCCAACTAGCCAAAAATTCCTTCATTAACAAAAAGTGCCAAAATCTTTCAAGCTCTAACTCCACTCATGACTTCTAGAATCTAACCAAAAAACGTCTCCAATAACTTTGCTTCTTCTTTTCTTCTTTAATTTCAACCAGATGGTATCAATGTTATCACATCTATCTCTAAAGCTGAACTCTTCACTCAAACCTCTGCTAAAAACTCTACCTTGGAAAGTTCAGGGTTTGTTCCTCCCTCTCCTCCACCCTCTGACTACTTCATGCTACCAATTAAAATTCTTTGCAATTAAATTTTCCATGCTCTCGCTGGCCTAGACCCTTGAAAAAACTTATGGACCTGATGGGGTCCATCCAATTGTTCTCTGAAACTGTGCCTCCATGCTTGCACCTTTCCTAATCAAGCTCTTTCAACTCTGTCAACATCTACATTTCCTTCTTGCTGTAAGTTTGCCTACATTCAGCCTGTTCCTAAAAAAGGTGATTGTTCTAATTCTCAAACTACCGTCCTATTGCTTTAATTTTCTGCCTATCTAAGGTTTTTGAATCTATCCTCAACAGGAATATTCTTAAATATCTATCACTTCACAACCTTCTATCTGACCGCTAGTATGGGTTCTGTCAAGGCCACTCTACTGATCTTCTGGCTTTCTTTACTGAGTCTTGGTCATCCTCTTAGAGATTTTGGTGAAACTTTTGCTGTTGCCTTAGACATATCAAAAGCTTTTGATAGAGTCTGATACAAAGCTCTGATTTCCAAACTTTCCTCCTACAGCTTCTATTCTTCTCTCTGTAACTTCATCTCAAGTTTTCTTTCTGACTGTTCTATTCCTGCTGTGGTAAACGGTCACTATTCTTCTCCTAAATCTATTAACAGTGGTGTTTTTTAGAGTTCTGCCATCACCCACTCTTCCTATTATTCATCAATGATCTAAATCAAACTTCATGTCCTATCCACTCCTACACAGATGATAACCACCCTGCACTTTTCTGTGTCTTTTTGTAGATGTACAACCCTTCAGGAAGTAAACAGTTCACACAGGGAAGCCACAGTATGTCTGACTTCAGATCTCTCTAAAATTTCTGACTGGGGTGTATTGGTATTGTTCAATGCCCCAAAAACTCAATTCTGTCAACTCAACACAACCTTTCAGTCAACTATCCCTTCTTCTTCAATGACACTCAACACTCTTCCTCTTCTACATTGAACATCCTTGGTCTGTCCTTTTCTTATAATCTAAACTGGAAACTTCACATCTCATCTCTAACTAAAACAGCTTCTATGAATTTAGGCACTCTGAGATGTCTCTGCCAGTTTTTCTCACCTCCCTCAACTGCCAACTCTGTACATGGGCCTTATCTGTTCATAAGTGGAGTATGTTTCACATGTATGGGGTGGTTCCACTCTTTTTACAGGCTGGAATGAAAAGCTTTTTTGTCTTATCAACTCCTCTCCTCTAACTGACTGTCTTCAGCCTCTTTCTCATCACAGCAATCTTGCATCTCTAGCCATTTTCTACCATTACTTTCATGCTAACTGCATGCCTCCCCTCCTTACGGAGCCTCACTGCACAAAACTTTCTTCTTTCTCTCACCCCTATTCTGTCCACTTCTCTAATGCAAGAGTTAATCAATATTCTTAATCATTCATCCCTTTCTCTGGTAAACTCTGGAACTTGCTGCCTGCTTCTCTATTTCCACCTTCCTATGACTTGAATTCCTTCATGAGAGAGGTTTCAAGACACTTATCCTTCAGCTTTTTTACTATTGCTTCAAACCCTATTTGGGGACCGGCACCTCTGTGGGCTTTTTTTTTTATTGGATTCTTTTTGCCCCTGGCTGGTGTCCCTCCTGCATAAAAAAAAAAAAAATCTCTTTTGAGAGCATCTCTCTCTTCTGGTCTGCAAAGCAAAGAGAAGCAGGTCCTCTTTTGAAACAATTCTTTTGACTGACAAGCATGAGAAGGGATGGTACAAGTCAGTAGTTACCCAACCTCTTCACACTGTGGTAACCAGTGGCAGCCACCGATGGTGTCATGTGAATGGAGTCTGACTGTGCACATTTCTCATATTTCATCAAATCCTTACTTGAAATTTAAATTTACGTTGCCTTGCCAACCACTGTACATCTATATGTCATAAACACATCTCCCCACAATCACATCTCTTTTGTTTTTCCTTCAGCCTGGGAAACTATAACCTCTCTTTCTTAGGTGCTGAAGTGTCAGTGAATACAACTCCCTGCAATGCAAACATTTCAGAAAAACAAAATATGATACTGTTTTGTCCTCTGTGTGAAAATGTTACATATCTATCTATCTATGTCAATAAAACATATATCATTGGTTTTGTGGGATTTCTCCTTACACTGCAAAAAAGGAAGAAAATACATAAATAAATAGAATGAATGAATGAATAAATGAATAAATAAACAAATAAACAAATAAATAAATAAATAAATAAATAAAATACAAAGGCTTTATATATATATATATATATATATATATATATATATATATATATATATATATATATATATATATATATATATATATATATATATATAAGTAAAGAAAACATAAAAATAGATAAATAAAACAATTAGAATTAAATAAATAAATAAAAAAAAATTACAAAAAAATGAAAGCACAAGGAAACATAAAAAGTGAAAACATAAAGCTTACAAATTGTTGTCAGGGCTGGAAAATAATTATTAAAAAAATATTTGATTAAAATTCTTTTTGTTTTTACTTAAATTATTTTTTTTATTTAAATTTGTTTCCGCATTAATTCTTGATGGCTTGCAATGATTATTTGTTTCAATCTTACAATGCCATTTTCTTGTATTAAACTTGGCCAATGTTTAATGAAATCATAGTTTAACCAACATGAGTTTTTCAGATAAAAATCATAAGTAGAACTAATAATTTAATCAGATGTTACATTAAAATAACTAACTTACTTTGTAATAAAAAAAAAAACTCTTTAAACTTCATAATTACATTTACTGTTATTATCAACAAAAAGACCTTCCTTTTTTCTTTTTTTTTACACATTCCAATATTTTTCTTGTAAGAGATAATGATTCACTGGTGCCTGACTTGCTGCAGGACCAGTACAGGATCAGTACACTCAGTATAAGACAAATAGACTTAATACTTTTCCTGTGCAACTGGTTCACATCATCTTCTTTCTTCTACGTTTGTGTGTCTGTGTGTGTGTGTGTATATATATATATATATATATATATATATATATATATATATATATATATATATATATATATATATATATATATATATATATATATATATATATATATATATATAGTTTAAATCTATATATTTTGCTCTCAATATAACATTTAAATAATTTTTAATACCATATACTTAATTTTTATTTAAATAACACTTATTTTTAGTCAAGATAACACTTCAATATTTTTTTTATACAGAATATTTAATTTCAATTTAAATCCTGATTTTTTTTAGTCTAAATATAAAAAAAATAACTTTAAATACATTATATTTAATTTTGATTTAAATGATGATTTTTACTCTCAATATAACACAAATAATTTTTAATACAGTATATTTAATTTTGATTTAAAATCATTATTTTTTTACTCTGGCTGAAACTAATTTAAATCATTTGATTTAAACCAAACCAATCCTGGGTTATGTACACACAAACACACACACACACACACAAAATACACAAAATACACAAAAATAAAATAAATACATAAATAAATAAATAAAAGGCAAAAAAGAAGAAAACACAAGGAAATCATGCCATAAACAAATAAATAAATAAGATAAAGATAATTAATAAAAAAAAATAAAAAAAATAATGGGAAGAGAAGAAACGAATGATTCAGCTCAATGCAAATATGAAACATGAAAATAAAAAAAAACAAGTGCAGTATAAACATTTGGACATTTTCTTCTATAATGATTTTCACTGTAATATTTTTGTTGTTTACACAATACTTGTGTTTTCTCCTGTATATATATATATATATATATATATATATATATATATATATATATATATATATATATATATATATATATATATATATATATATATATTTCTTTGTATGTTTTGTTTTTACCACTAACACTACCACCACCACCACCACCACTACTATTACTAGTATGACCACCACCACCAATACTTCTACAACAGCCACAACTACTATTGCTGCTACTGCTGCTGCTACTACTTCTACAACCATCCTTACCGCTTTCAGAATCACTCAGCTGTATAATTCTTGTCCTCTTTGTCTTTGGTTCATCATTCTTCCCCTTGCTCTTCCTCTTCTTGGATGCAGAGGAGGAAGAGGAGGTCTGGCAGATGAGAGGAAAGTTAATAATATTTGCTCTCTCTCTCTCTCTCTCTCTCTCTCTCTCTCTCTCTCTCTCTCTCTCTCTTTCTCCAAATAGGCATTGAAACATTCAGTATAAAGAATTAAATAAAAAATTTTTATGTAGGAAAGCCACTGGCCAAGGGCAACAAAAATCCAATAAAAAAAAAAACCGACTGAGATGCCAATCCCATATAAGGGTCCAAAGCGTTAGTCAAAAATTGAAGGATAAATGTCTTGAAACCTTCTTCTTGAAGGAATTCAAGTCGTAGGAAGGTGGAAATACAGAAACTGGCTGGGAATTCCAGAGTTTACCAGAGAAAGGGATGAATGATTGAAAATACTGGTTAACTCTTGCATTAGAGAGGTGGAGAGAAAAGGGATGAGAGAAAGAAGAAACTTTTGTGCAGCAAGGCCGTGGGAGGAAGGGAGGCATGCAGTTAGCAAGATCAGAAGAGCAGTTAGTATGAAAATAGCAGCAGAAGACAGCTTGAGATGCAACACTACGGTGATGAGAGGGAGGTTGAAGACAGTCAGTTAGAGAGGAGTTGATGAGATGAAAAGCTTTTGATTCCACCCTGTCTAGAAGAGCAGTATGAGTGGAACCCTCCAGACATGTGAAGCATACTCCATACATGGATATATAAGGCTCTTCTACAGAGTTAGCAGCTGGGAGGGGGTGAAAAAAAAACTGTTGGAGATGCCTCAGAACCCTTAACTTCATGAAAGCTGTTTTACCTAGAGATGAGATGTGAAGTTTCCAGTTCAGATTATAAGTAAAGGACAGACCGAGGATGTTCAGTGTAGAAGAGGAGGACAGTTGAGTGTCACTGAAGAAGAGGGGACAGTTGTCTGGAAGGTTGTGTCGAGTTGATAGATGGAGGAACTGACTTTTTAAGGCATTAAACAATACCAAGTTTGCTCTGCCCCAATCAGAAATTTTAGAAAGATCAGAAGTCAGGCATTCTGTGGCTTTCCTGCATGAAATGTTTACTTCCTGAAGTGTTGGATGTCTATGAAAAGACGTGGAAAAGTGCAGGGTGGTATCATCAGCGTAGCAGTGGATAGGACATGAAGTTTGGTTTAGGTGGTCATTGATGAATAATAAGAAGAGAGTGGGTGACAGGACAGAACCCTGAGGAACAGCACTGTTAAAAAATTTAGAAGAACAGTGACCATCTACTACAGCAGCAATAGAATGGTCAGAAAGGAAACTTAAGATGAAGTTATAGCAAGAAGGATAGAAGCCATAGAAGAGTAGTTTGGAAATCAAAGCTTTGAGCCAGACTCTATCAAAAGCTTTTGATATATCCAAGGCAACAGCAAAAGTTTCACCAAGACTCAGTAAGGAAAGCCAGAAGATCACCAGTAGAGCGACCTTGACAGAACCCATACTGGCAATCAGATAGAAGGTTATGATGTGATAGATGTTTAAGAATCTTCTTGTTGAGGATAGATTAAAAAACTTTAGAGAGGTAGGAAATTAAAGCAATAGGATGGTAGTTTAAGGGATTAGAACAGTTACCCTTTTTAGGAACAGGCTGAATGTAAACAAACTTCCATCAAGAAGGAAAGGTAAATGTTGACAGACAGGCAAAAGTGCAAGCATGGAGGTACAATTTTGGAGAACAACAGGAGGGACCCCATCAGGTCCATAACCCTTCCGAGGGGTTAGGCCAGCGAGGGCATGGAAAACATCATTGCAAAGAATTTTAATAAGTAGCATGAAGTAGTCAGAAATTGGAGGAGAGGGAGGAACAAGCCCTGAATCATCCAAGGAAGAGTTTTTAGTAAAGGTTTGAGTGAAGGGTTCAGCTTTAGTGATAGATGTGATAGCAGTGTTGGGTGAAGCAGTGCAGGTGATAGCAGTGAAGGGTTCAGCTTTAGTGATAGATGTGATAGCATCTGGTTGAAATAAAGGAGGGAAAGAAGAAGAAGCAAAATTATTGGAGATATTTTGGCTAGATGCCAAAAGTCATGAGGGAAGTTAGATCTCAAAAGATTTTGACACTTTCTATTAATGAAGGAGTTTTTGGCTAGTTGGAGAACAGACTTCGCAAGGTTCCAGGCAGAAATATAAAATGCATAAGATTCTGGTGATGGAAGGCTTAAGTACCTTTTGTGGGCCACCTCTCTATCATGTATAGCACGAGAACAAGCTGTGTTAAACCAAGGTTTGGAAGGTTAAGGTTGAGAAAAAGAGTGAGGAATGTACACCTCCATGCCAGACACTATCACCTCTGTTATGCACTTGGCACACAAAGACGGGTCTCTGACATGGGAGCAGTAGTCATTCCAAGGAAAATCAACAAAATACCTCCTCTGGTCCCTCCAACTAGCAGAGGCAAAATTGCAGAGGCACCTTCGCTTAGGGGGATCCTGAGGAGGGATTGGAGCGATAGGAAAAGATACAGATATGAGATTGTGATCGGAGGAGCCCACTGAAAAAGATAGAGTAACAGCATAAGCAGAAGGATTAGAGGTTACGAAAAGGTCAAGAATGTTGGGAGTATCTCCAAGACAGTCAGGAATACAAGTATGGTGTTGCACCAATTGCTCTAGATCATGGAGGATAGCAAAGTTGAAGGCTAGTTCACCAGGATGGTCAGTGAGGGAGAGAGGAAAGTGAAAGCTGGTGGGGAACACTGAAGTCTCCAAGAATGGAGATCTCGGCAAAAGGGAAGAGAGTCAGAATTTGCTCCACTTTGGAAGTTAAGTAGTCAAAGAATTTCTTAAAGTCAGAGGAGTTAGGTGAGAGGTATACAGCACAGATAAATTTAGTCTGAGAGTGACTCTATAGTCGTAGCCGGAGGGTGGAAAACTCAGAAGATTCAAGAGTGTGGGCACAAGAGCAGGTTAAGTTGTTGCGCACATAATCCAGCTATGGACTGAAAATGAGGATGGAGAAAGTAGGAGTTAACAGAAAAGGGGCTACTGTCAGTTGCCTCATACACCTGAGTTTCAGTAAGGAAAAGAAGATGAGGTTTAGAAGATGAGAGGTGGTGTTCCACAGATTGAAAATTAGATTTTTGACTGCAAATGTTGCATAAGTTAATGAAGAAAAAGTTGAGGAGGGTGTCAAGACACTTAGGGTTGTTATCAGAAGAGCAGTCCAATCTGGGGACATTTGTGGTCCCCTTCCCAGATGGGGACTCCAAGGCTGGTGTAGGAGTTGCCGTGATAATTTTGAAATTTTCAGTGAAGGGTGTGTGTGTGTGTTATTAGGTGCGTGTAGTTTTGTGTGGAAGAAGAGAATTGTCTTTAGAGGGCAGGCTGTAACTGCCCCCTTGTGTTGTGAGACACAAAGGGTTGCGAGGTCACAGCTGGTTTTAGTTTTAAGTTAACAGCAACCCCTGATCCAATGCTTTAGACCTCACTGGAAGTAAAACTGCACCACCCTCAGTTGAATCATCATCATCATCATCATCATCGTCATTTTCATTTAAAGTCCGCATTTTCCCATTAGGGTGGGGTTGGGCAGGCGATGACTAGTTTCCACAAGTGGCAATCTTGTGCCATATGTTCTTCTATTCCCAACAAATTCATATCCTACATCACACACTTCCTCCACTTTTTCTTTGGCCTTTCCACTGGCCATCGGCCTCCAACCCTCACCTCCTCCACCTCGCTCAACATCCCTATCTCCGCCCTTCTCACACGTCCAAACCATCTCAGTCTTCTCTTCCTCAGCTCAACAGAAAGGTCTTCAACTCCACACATCTCTGCCACCTCACTGCTAGACCTTCCGTCTTGCCACCTCACTTCTGCCATGTATCTCAGCATCCTGCGGTCATAGCTACACAGAATATCTGTCAGTCTGTTTGTCAATGCCCATGTTTCTGCTCCATACAGAAGAGTAGGCCTGACACAAGCTCCGTACACCCTTCCCCTGCTCCTCAGTTTTATGCTGCGGTTCACCAATAAACTGGCAATTTCTCGCCATCTTCCCCATGCAGCTGCTACTCTTGCCCTTACTGCTCTCTCTATACCCACTTCACAGTCCAACATAGCTCCCAAATAGCAGAACTGTTGTACCTCCTCCAACACACCTCCATTCACCTCCAACCCGACATCCTTGTCATCACCATCACCACCACCACCATCCTCCTCCTCCCGCACACATCTTGGACATACAAAATTCTGCACCCCTCTGAGATTCCTCAGACCTGAGCATCATTGGTGACACCATTTATTACACCTAGTACACAACACTGAGTTTGCTCCCACTCCTTTTTCACAACATCCACATGGCCATTTTCCTGACTGAATTTTTTCTCTAGCTTCATTTCCAGTCACCATGTCTTCATGTTTATTTTCAGTCACCTCTGCTCCATCTCCTCCTTCCACCTATTAAACATGTCACTCATTTCCTCCCTTGATTCTGCTGTCAATACTAAATCATCAGCATAGAGTAGCTCCAACAGGCCATCTCCTCTTGCCAGTTTAGTAGCCTCATCCATTACTGTGATAAAGAGTATTGGACTAAGAGCTGAACCCTGGTGTACTCCCACTCTTAAGTCAAAATTCCTTGATGTTCCTGCCAATGATCTTGATTCCACATACAGACACATGACTGCAGTCACGAGCCTTTTGGGCACTTTTTGTCTCCTTTGTGCCCACCCAATTGCTTTCCTTGGCACTCTGTCAAATGCCTTCTCTAGATCAACAAAGACATGGAATAGCTTCTTCCTTTCACTGAACTTCTCCTGTATTTGCCTCATTATAAAAACTGCATCTGTTGTTGATCTTCCTGGGCAAAACCCAAGCTGTGGACCATCCACTTTTATCAGTTTCCTCAGCCTCTCTTCCAATACCTTTTCGAACAGTTTCATTCTGTGTTCCAATAGTATAATTCCTGTATATTTTCCACACTCCAAGGCATCTCCTTTTTCTTTATAGATAGGCACCATCATACTATTTTTCCAGTCTTCAGGAATGTCTCCCTTGTCAATTATGCCTCTAAACACCCTTGTTAATTCTCTTATAACACCCGCTTTCTACATTAAGTCACTGGTGATTCCTGTTGGACCCGCCGCTTTTCCACTTTTTATTCAATTCAATGCTCTGTTCACATCTTCCTCCAAGATTTCTTCTATCGGAACTTCCACCATATCCACCTCTTCCAGGTTGTTTTCATTTTCCTTGTTTGACAGGTTTTCAAAGTAGCACCTCCACCTCTCAAGTATTTCTTCCTCATTTATCTTGATAATTCCTCTTTCATCCTTTATACATTTTGCTCCAGTTACATCTTTTTTTTCTTTCTTCACCTGTTTTGCAATTTTGAAAATATCTTTTTGCTTCTCACTACAATTCCATTCTACATCCCAATTTTCCCACACCAGCCTCTTTGCTGTGGCTACCTCCCTTTTATTCTGCCTTGCTTTCTCTTTATATTCTCTCTTATCCTCATCATTCTGTGTTCTATGCCATCTTTTGTAAGCCCTTTTCTTTTCCTGCACTCCTCTCTGTACTGCTTCATTCCACCACCATGTTTCTCTTTGCCTTCTTCGGTGACCTGTTGTTTCACCACAGACTTCCTTTGCAGCCTCCAGAACATTTTTACTCAGTTCCTTCCATCTTCCTCTGTTTACCATATTTTTCTGTTGCAGGTTCATTTCAAATTGTCTTTGTGTTTCCTCATCCTTCAATTTCCATTCTTTTATTTTCCCTTTGCCTCTCTGCTTCTTCTTTCTCACCAAGTTGGTCACATTTAGATCTGCTCTCAGTAGGCAGTGCTGTGTTAAACACTACTCTCCTGGGATGACCCTACAGTCTTTTACCCATATCTCCCTTTCCTCCTTCAGTAATATGAAATCAATTTGTGTTTCTGCTCCTCCACTCTTGTATGTAATTTTCTTCTCCCTGTCCTTTTTAAACATAGTATTTATCACCCTCAGCTCTTTACTTTGGCAAAATTCCAGTATTCTTTCTCCTTCCCGATTTCTCACTCCAATCCCATAGATGCCCATGACTTCTTCGAATCCTCCTCTGTCATTTCCAGTATGCCTGTTTAAGTCGCCAGCAATGAGTAGTACCTCTGAGTCTGCCACTGTTGTCACATCATCCAACACACCACAAAAGGCTTCCTTTTCTTCCTCTGGTCTACTCACTTGTGGTACATATACTGAAAAAAATATTCATGACTTTCCTCCCCACAACGATCTTCATCTTTATTATTCTTCCGTTTATCCTTTCCACTTGTATTGCATCCTCCACCAGCTCTTCTCGTACCAACAATCCTACACCTCCTGCTTTCCTCTTTTTCCCGCCCACCAGAACTTGTAGTGTTCCTCTCTGCAGCCAAACAGTTTGCATCCTTGTTCCTTGTATTGGACTTCCTGCACGCAACAAATGTCCACTCCCCTCTTCACCAACATCTCCACCACTTCCCTACTCCCACCCACCACTGACCCCTTACTTACTGTGCCTACCCGCAGGTCTCCTCCCTCTCGTTTATCAGGTTTTCTCAGTCCGGAGATTCTTAGCACCCCCTGCCCACTTACAGGCTGCCGGGGACTGGGATCGGTTTCATGCATTTCAGTCATCATTTGTTGGTTGGTGCAAATTTTTATGGTAGCATGCCCTTGCTTACACCAACCACAGGTACAGACAGTGGGCCTAGCCTTTGCCTATGAAGGGCATAACCTGCAAGGTAGCAGGTGGTTTGGACTCAGAGTTTTCCTTCTCCTAGCCTCTGCCTAAAGAAGCAGCAGGGACCCTAGGCAGGTGCTACTACTCTGGGTTAAGAGTGGACCTGGGAGCAATGGCAGATTAAAGGGTAACTCCACCTTCCCTATAACTCCGAAAGTTCCAAATCATTAAAGGGTAACTCCACCTTCCCTATAACTCCGAAAGTTCCAAATCAGAGCCTCGCCACCAGATGCAGCTTATAGTTATACCCAGGACAACCCTCAGTCAAATGTATATTGTAAAATATGTAATTTGTAATGTGTATATTGTAATATTAGAAAGCAATACAAACGAACATGTGAACATAAAAAAAGTAAGGGAATAAGTGATGACATAAGCAAAATTCTCAGGATCAATAATCAGGATAGGAGAAAAATAATGTGTTCAAGTATGAAAAAAGTTGGATTTAATAAAAAGATAGGAAACAACGGTTTCTCAAATAAGGTGGTAGATGAATAGAAGGTTGTTAATGCCAAGTCATTAGGAAGCTTTAAAAGATTAGATACATTTATGGATACTGATGATAGGTAGAAATAAGTATGTGTTTCATACAGGAACTGCCACATGCAGGCCTGATAGTTTCTTGCAGCTTCCCTTATTTTCTTATGTTCTTTTGTAAGTCAACAGGCCTACACATGGCAGTCACTGTATAAATGTATCTACTTATTCCCACTATCATCCTCATAAATCAATCTGTCTACTTTTAAAGCTCCCTAATGACTCAGAACCAATAACCTGATTACTGTTGTATCTATTCCATTCATTTACTACTCTTTTTGAAAACCAATTCCTTCCTATTCATTTTTTTAAATCCAACTGATATCAAGCTGAAACCCATTATTAGAGATGAGATGTGATGTGAAGTTTCCAGTTTAGATTATAAGTACAGGACACACTGAGGATGTTCAGTGTAGATGAGGAAAACAGATGAGTGTCACTGAAGAAGAGGGGATAGCTGTCTGGAAGGTTGTGTCGAGTTGATAGAAGGAGGAACTGAGTTTTTGAGGCAATGAACAATACTAAATTTGCTCTGCCCCAATCAGAAATTTTATACAGATCAGAAGTCAGGTGTTCTGTGGCTTCCCTTGCTTCCCTTCCTGAAGGGTTGGACATCTACAAAGAGACGTGGAAAAGTGCCAGGTGGTATCATCAGCATAGGAGTGGAGAGGACAAGAAGTTTAGTTTAGAAGAACAAGAAGAGAGTGGGTGACAGGACAGAACCATGAGAAACACCACTGTTAATAGATTTAGGAGAAGAAAAGTGACCATTTACTACAGCAGCAATAGAACGGTCTGAGAGGAAACTTGTGATGTAATTGCAGAGAGAGAAGGATAGAAGCCATAGGAAATTAAAGATTTGTGCCAGACTCTATCAAAACTTTTTGATATGTTTAAGGCAATAGCAAAAGTTTCATCAAAATCTCTAAAAGAGGATGACCAAGACTCAGTAAGGAAAGCCAGAAAATCACCAGTAGAGAGGCCTTAACGGAACCCATACTGCCAATCAGATAGAAGGTTGTGAAGCGATAGATGTCCAAGAATCTTCTTGTTGAGGATAGATTAAAAAACTTTAGATAGGCAGGAAATTAAAGCAGTAGGAAGGTAGTTTGAGAGATCAGAATGGTCACCTTTTTTAAGAACAGGCTGAATATAGGCAAACTTCCAGCAAGAAGGAAAGGTAAATGTTGACAGACAGAGTTGAAAGAGTTTGACTAGGCAAGGCATGCAGGTGCAGTTTCAGAGAACAATAGGTTCAGGCCAGAAAGGGCATGGAAAACATCACTGCGAAAAATTTTAATAGGTAGTATGAAGTAGTCAGAGAGTGGAGAGGGAGGAACAAGCCCTGAATCATCCAAGGTAGAGTATTTAGCAAAGGACTGAGTGAAGAGTTCAGCTTTAGAGACAGATGTGATAGCAGTGGTGCCATTTAATTGAAATAAAGGAGAGAAAGAAGAAGCAGCAAAGTTATTGGAGGTGTTTTTGGCTAGGTGCTTGAAGTCATGAGGAGAGTTAGATCTTGAAAAATTTTGACACTTTCTATTAATGAAGGAGTTTTTGGCTAGTTGGAGAACAAACTTGGCATGGTTCCTGATTACTGAGTCTGTCTGTTATTTTTCAGAGTTGGGCCTGGACAAAACAGTGCTGAAGTCTCAGGAAAGTCCCATGCTTGATCAAAAATGCAGGATGAAGCAGCATTTTTATCTGATGAAAGCAAGCTCATCTCATTCTGATGGTAAGTGTGGTGCACAGCCAGCCCCTTTCACCTATCACATCCAGCCACAGTACACCCCAGTCTCTCACCCATCACACCCAGCTTCTCTCACCTCCACAGTCAGCCACAGCACACAGCCCTTTAGTCACCACACCTGCCTGAATCAGTTGTTCACTACCAACACCACTCACAGATCCAGCAACAGTGATGATAAAGAATGAACAAACTTGATTGTCTCAACATTTCACACTCTGTTCTTAGTGTTGTGAATTGTTGCCTGTCACAGTGAAAGAGTTAAAAATTAGATAATGGCCCTTCATTATCAAGAAAACCAACTGGGTCTTTGAGATAAAAAAAAGAAAAGTCATAAAATATCTTTCAGCTGCTGTATGCCTCAATCTAATCAACTTCATTTCTCTCACCTTGCTCTTTGCAGTTTTAGTGTTTCCAACACCAGCACCTCCACCCTTCACCTCCTCTTTATCCTCCTCCTGCTCTACTCCAAAGACCAAAGAGTCCTCCTTGCCTTTGAGATTTGGCTGGGCATTTTCAGTAGACAGAGACTCTTTGGACTCATTAGGGCAAGGGGTGTTGTCAGATTTAGAACCACTGGTAGGGCTGCCCAACTTTGAGGTATCTGGCTTTCTCTGAGCTGGACCCTTGGTGAAGAATGCTGAGATTCCTACACTCTTGGCCTTTGTTGGTGCCTGTGGAGAACAAGGAAAGGTGAGTGAGAAGTGTGGTGAAATGATATGATAAAGGGTTAACTAGTAGGATCCCTGGAGCAAGATATGATAGGGAGAAAGTTAACCAGCAGGATATAATAGGGAGCAGGTTAAACAGTAGGATATAATAAAAAGAGGGTTAACCAGTAGGATATAATAGGAAGGTGGCTAACCAATAATCACTGGAGAGGATATAATAGGGAGAGGGAAAACATAGGCAAAATTCTCTGGGTCAGTAATCAAGAAAGGACAAGAAACAATGGGTTAAGGCTTGAAAACATTAATTTAAAAAAATGGATAGGAATTAGTTCTAAAAATGGTAGATGACTGGAATAGACAGAGTAATTAGGTTAGTGCTGAGTCATTTGGGAGTTTCAAAAAAGAACAGATACATTTTATGATGAGGATGATAGATGGAAATAGATTTTTATTTTATTTTTATTTTTTTTTATGTATGAAGGACACAGGCCAAGGGCAACAAAAATCAATAAAAAAATGCCCACTGAAATGCCAGTCCCACAAAAGGGTCAAGGCAGTGGTCAAAAATTGGTGGACAAGTGTCTTGAAACCTCCCTCTTGAAGGAATTCAAGTCATAGGAAGATAGAAATACAGAAGCAGGCAGGGAGTTCCAGAGTTTACCAGAGAAAGGGATGAATGATTCAGAATACTGGTTAACTCTTGCGTTAGAGAGGTGGACAGAGTAGGGGTGAGAGAAAAAAGAAAGTCTTGTGCAGCGAGGCCGCGGAAGGAGGGGAGGCATGCAGTTAGCAAGATCAGAAGAGCAGTTAGCATGAAAATAGCGGTAGAAGACAGCTAGATATGCAACATTGTGGCAGTGAGAGAGAGGCTGAAGACAGTCAGTTAGAGGAGAGGAGTTGATGAGATGAAAAGCTTTTGATTCCACCCTGTCTAGAAGATCAGTATGAGTGGAAACCCCCCAGACATGTGAAGCATACTCCATACATGGACGGATAAGGCCCTTGTACAGAGTTAGCAGCTGGGGGGGTGAGAAAAACTGGCGGAGACGTCTCAGAACACCTAACTTCATAGAAGCTGTTTTAGCTAGAGATGAGATGTGAAGTTTCCAGTTCAGATTATAAGTAAAGGACAGACCGAGGATGTTCAGTGTAGAAGAAGGGGACAGTTGAGTGTCATTGAAGAAGAGGGGATAGTTGTCTGGAAGGTTGTGTCGAGTTGATAGATGGAGGAATTGAGTTTTTGAGGCATTGAACAATACGAACCTTGCTCTGCCCCAATCAGAAATTTTACAAAGATCAGAAGTCAGGCGTTCTGTGGCTTCCCTGTGTGCTATGTTTACCTCCTGAAGGGTTGGACATCTATGAAAAGACGTGGAAAAGTGCAGGGTGGTATCATCAGCGTAGAAGTGGATAGGACAAGAAGTTTGGTTTAGAAGATCATTAATGAATAATAAGAAGAGAGTTGGTCACAGGACAGAACCCTGAGGAACACCACTATTATTAGATTTGGGAGAAGAACAGTGACCGTCTACCACAGCAGCAATAGAATGGTCAAAAAGGAAACTTGAGATGAAGTTACAGAGAGAAGGATAGAAACCGTAGTAGGGTAGTTTGGAAATCAAAACTTTGTGCCAGACTCTATCAAAAGCTTTTGATATGTCCAAGGCAACAGCAAAAGTTTCACCAAAATCTCTAAAAGAGGATGACCAAGACTCAGTAAGGAAAGCCAGAAGATCACCAGTACAGCGGCCTTGACGGAACCCATACTGGCGATCAGATAGAAGGTTGTGAAGTGATAGATGTTTAAGAATCTTCCTGTTGAGGATAGACTCAAAAACTTTAGACAGGCAGGAAATTAAAGCAATAGGACAGTAGTTTGTGGGACTAGAACGGTCACCCTTTTTAGGAACAGGTTGAATGTAGACAAACTTCCAGCAAGAAGGAAAGGTAGATGTTGATAGACAGAGCTGAAAGAGTTTGACTAGGCAAAGGTGCAAGCAAGGAGGCACAGTTTCAGAGAACAATAGGAGGGACCCCTTCAGGTCCATAAGCCTTCTGAGGGTTTAGGCCAGCGAGGGCATGGAAAACATCATTGCAAAGAATTTTAATACGTGGCATGAAGTAGTCAGAGGGTGGAGGAGAGGGAGGAACAAGCCCAGAATTGTCCAAGGTAGAGTTTTTAGCAAAGGTTTGAGCAAAGAGTTCAGCTTTAGAAATAGATGTAATAGCAGTGGTGCCATCTGGTTGAAGTAGAGGAGGGAAAGAAGAAGAAGCAAAGTTATTGGAGATATTTTTGGCTAGATGCCAGAAATCACGAGGGGAGTTAGATCTTGAAAGGTTTTGACATTTTCTGTTAATGAAGGGGTTTTTGGCTAGTTGGAGAACAGACTTGGCATGGTTCCGGGCAGAAATATAAAGTGCATGAGATTCTGGTGATGGAAGGCTTAAGTACCTTTTGTGGGCCACCTCTCTATCATGTATAGCACGAGAACAAGCTGTGTTAAACCAAGGTTTAGAAGGTTTAGGATGAGAAAAAGAGTGAGGAATATACACCTCCATGCCAGACACTATCACCTCTGTTATGCGCTCAGCACACAAAGACGGGTCTCTGACACTGAAGCAGTAGTCATTCCAAGGAAAATCAGCAAAATACCTCCTCAGGTCCCCCCAACTGGCAGAGGCAAAATGCCAGAGGCACCTTCACTTAGGGGGATCCTGAGGAGGGATTGGAGTGATAGGACAAGATAAAGATATGCGATTGTGATCGGAGGAGCCCAACGGAGAAGAAAGGGTGACAGCATAAGCAGAAGGATTAGAGGTCAGGAAAAGGTCAAGAATGTTGGGCGTATCTCCAAGACGGTCAGGAATGCGAGTAGGGTGTTGCACCAATTGCTCTAGGTCATGGAGGATAGCAAAGTTGTAGGCTAGTTCACCAGGATGGTCAGTGAAGGGAGAGGAAAGCCAAAGCTGGTGGTGAACATTGAAATCTCCAAGAATGGAGATCTCTGCAAAAGGGAAGAGGATCAGAATGTGCTCCACTTTGGAAGTTAAGTAGTCAAAGAATTTCTTATAGTCAGAGGAGTTAGGAGAGAGGTATACAGCACAGATAAATTTAGTATGAGAGTGACTCTGTAGTCGTAGCCAGATGGTGGAAAACTCAGAAGATTCAAGAGCATGGGCACGAGAGCAGGTTAAGTCATTGCGCACATAAACGCAGCATCCAGCTTTGGATCGAAAATGAGGATAGAGAAAGTAGGAGGAAACAGAAAAGGGGCTACTGTCAGTTGCCTCAGACACCTGAGTTTCAGTGAGGAAAAGAAGATGAGGTTTAGAAGAGGAGAGGTGGTGTTCTACAGATTGAAAATTAGATCTTAGACCGCGAATGTTGCAGAAGTTAATGAAGAAAAAGTTGAGGGGGTGTCAAGACACTTAGGGTCATCGACAGAAAGGCAGTCCGACCTGGGGACATTTATGGTCCCCTCCCCAGATGGGGACTCCGAGGCTGGTGTAGGAGTCGCCATGACTCCTACACCATGATTTTATTCTGAGCTTTTGGATGTTGTCCTTTCTGGAGATTTTCCAGCCTCCAGCTCTGCTAAACTTGTACCAACATACACCTCATGTCAGGTACTTACTACCTCTAAATAAAATGTCGTTTTAGTATTACACTGTAATCCTCTAAAAAGCTAAGTTAATGTGTATATGTTTATTTTTTAGTGATAACTACATTGTTTTTTTTGCAAACACCACAATATATGGCAGCGTTTCCTCCAGGTGTTGTCATGTCTCTTTGAGTGACTTAGTCAGGTCACACTATCAGAGTGACTGTGTCAATCCATTGGTCACTTCCTCTCGTGATAGGCACAAGAAAGGAGGGAGGGAGGTGGGAAGAGAGAGAGAGAGAGAGAGAGAGAGAGAGAGAGAGAGAGAGAGAGAGAGAGAGAGAGAGAGAGAGAGAGAGAGAGAGAGAGAGAGAGAGAGAGAGAGAGAGAGAGAGAGAGAGAGAGAGAGAGAGAGAGAGAGAGAGAGAGAGAGAGAGAGAGAGAGAGAGAGAGAGAGAGAGAGAGAGAGAGAGAGAGAAAGGGGGGTGGCATCATCCAATAATTTGCCCAGTACAAGGTTTGGCAGTGCCGCAGGTAGGGAAATCCCCTGAAAGGACACTGCCTAAACACAGTCAGACAATAGACATGTTTAATACAGTGATGGCCATATGTAAGCCTGATAGCTTCCTCAAGTTTCCCTTATTTTCTTCTTCCTCAAGCTTCCTTTATTTTCTTATGTTATAACCACTTGCATGCTAGGGACATAACATTGTAGTGACAAAAGAGTTAAGACTGACCAAAATTCAGTCAGGCTTCAGTGGTTAGATTGGCCTGATCAATTAAGAATATAATTTTTAACCAGCATTAAATTCTATAAAAAATAATGTATATGCTCTATTTTCTCAATTAAGTATGATAAATTTATTTGTCTTATCTCTTCTTTTATATAATATTTTGTTGTCATTATTTTGCATTATTATTTTATAATTAGTATCATCTTACTTTTATTCTTTAGTAAAGCATATTTTGTTTGTATTTTTGTCTTTGAAAAGTGTGTGTGTATATATATATATATATATATATATATATATATATATATATATATATATATATATATATATATATATATATATATATATACACATATATATATATATATATATATATACATATACATATATATATATATATATATATATATATATATATATATATATATATATATATATATATATATATATATGTATATATATATATATATATATATATATATATATATATATATATATATATATATATATATATATATATATATATATATATATATATATATATATAATATATATATATATATATATATATATATATATTTTATTTTTATTTTTTTCTTTATTTTTTTTTTCTTTACTTTGTAAGTACAGTGGAATACATGACAATGCATGCTCATTATAACATACAACTGCCACAATGCACTAAAATTTTAATAAAAATGTAGTTGGAATAAGAAACCAAAACTGGCAAGATTAACTTGCCACTATGCAAGCACAGAAATTTTAATAAAAGTTTAATCAGAATAACAAACTAAAACTGGCAAAACAAACTTGCCAGCTGTGTGAGCCACTGCTCACCTGTCCAGAACCAGTGCCACTTTCCATGAACTAACCACATAAACATTAAGTTTGCCACCTCTATCTCCACCAGTAGCAGCTAAACAAGCTCATCTGCTCAACAACCTAAGGTTAGTCTTGGGCAGTCTATATATTTGTTGGGTTATCTCAAATGTAGTTGTGCAAATGTGCTCATTTTGATGTATTTTTATTTTTTATTTTGGAATTTTTATGTAATTTTCTGGTTCCATGGAGCCAATACATTTTTTTCCCATAGGTTCTTCAGTCGCCGTAATGCAAATTTGCCATAACGACTACTACATTGGAACAAATCATATTTGTTCTCATGTACCCTACTGTATTTGGTATTTCATAATCTTTCTTCAATACCTTTGCCTAAAAAATTCCATTTGCTTCAGAGAGGCTAGTATGTATCTTTAAAACCCTCCACTATATCAATCATGTAGAGATACTAGTGATAAATAAATGTTTCAAATGTTTCAGTAACATCACTTTTGTTTCTGTTAACATCCTAACATGTTAGATCCCCAGCCAGTCTATCCGACCTTCAGACCAATTTCTCAGTATTTTCATGACACTCTATGGCAGGGCATCACTGGTGTGGCATGTGGCAAGGTTCTCTTGAAGCTCATGGGGTGATCCACTCTTTGATATCTTCACTGATGCCCACCAGTGTGATGCCCTCCCTTGGAATATCAGGGAAATATTACAAAATTGATAAACTTACCTGAAGATAGGATAAAGAGGTTTTTACTAGAGATTCAACCTCAATCAGGAAACACAAAAAAACAGCAAGTCTGACACCTTACCAACCAGGCCAAGGTGATCACCAAGACTTGAATTGATCTCTGCTGTTATTGGCAATCACCTTGACCTGATGATGGGATAAGCTAGTTAAGAGAACCTTTCAGTGGAAACTGAACATGTCAAGACATATGCAACATGCAAGTCAGACACCTTACCAAGATCACCAAACCTCAATTTAATTTGGTTTGCATTAACTATAGTGTCTCTATTTAATTCAAGGAAGAACTGTAAGCATGGAAGTAAAAATAAATAAGTAAATAAATAAATAAATAAATAAATAAATAAATAAATAAATAAATAAATAAATAAATAAATGAAAACAAAAATAATAATGATATATAAAAAAAAGTGGTGTCTCTGTGATGGAATAACTGTATTAACAATGTGATTTTTTTTTCTTTTTAACGTAAGAGGGTCACTGCCACCCCCCCCCAAAAAAAAAAAAAAAAACTGCAAGGCTGTGGGAGGAGGGGAGGCATGCAGTTAGCAAGATCAGAAGAGAAATTATCAAGAAAATAGCACTAGAAGATAGCAAAAGATACAACATTTTAGTGATAAGAAATAGGCTGAAGACAGTCAGTTAGAGGAGAGGAGTTGATGAGACAAAAAAATTCTGATTTCACCCTCTCTAACATAGCAGTACGAATGGAACCCTTCCCTACATGTGAAGCATACTCCATACATGTGAAGCATATATGTTCAGCATAGAAGAGGGGGACAGTTGAGTGTCACTGAAGAGGAGGGGATAGTTGTATGGAAGATTGTGTCAAGTTGATATATGGAGGAATTGATTTTTTTTTTTTTAGGCATTGAACAATATTAAATTTGCTCTGCCCCAAGCAGTTTTAGAGAGATGAGAAGTCAGGAGTTCTGCTTGAAGTGTTTACTTCCCGAATGGTTGGATGTCCATGAAAGTATGTGGAAAAGTGCAGGGTGGTATCATCAGCGTAGGAGTGGATAGGACAAAAAGTTTTGTTTAGATTATTGATGAATATTAGGAAGAGAGTGGGTGACAGGACAGAACACTAAGGAACACCACTGTTAATAAATATAGGAGAAAAACAGTAACCATCTACTACAGCAGCAACAGAACGGTCAGAAAGGAAACCTAAGATGAAGTTACAAAGAAAAGGATAAAAGCCATAAGAGGGTAGTCTGGAAATCAAAGCTTTGTGCCAGACTCTATCAAAAGCTTTTGATAACTAAGATGAAGTTACAAAGAAAAGGATAAAAGCCATAAGAGGGTAGTCTGGAAATCAAAGCTTTGTGCCAGAATCTATCAAAAGCTTTTGATATGTCTAAGGCAACAGCAAAAGTTTCACCAAGATTTCTAAACGAGGATGATCAAAATTCAGTAAGGAAAGCCAGATCACCAGTAGATGGGCCTTGACAGAACCCATACTGGCAATTAGATAGAAGGTTGTGAAGTGATAGACATTTAAGAATCTTCCTGTTGAGAACTGATTCAAAAACTTTAGATAAGCAGGAAATTAAAGCAAGGGATTAGAATGGTCACCCTTTTTTGGAATAGGTTGAATGTAGGCAAACTCCCAACAAGAAGGAAAGGTAGATGTCAACAGACAAAGTTGAAAGAGTTTGACTAGGCAAGGTGTAAGCATGGAGGCATAATTTTGGAGAACAATAGGAGGGACCCCATCAGGTCCTTAAGCCTTCTGAGGGTTTAGGCCAGTGACAGCATGGAAAACATTACTGTGAAGAATCTTAACGTGTAGCATGAAGTAGTCAGAGGATGGAGAAGAGGGAGGAACAAATCCTGAATCATCCAAGATAGAGTTTTTAGCAAATATTTGAGCAGAGTTCAGCTTTAAAAATAGATGAGATGGCAGTAGTGCCATCAGGTTGAAATAAAGGAGGGAAAGATGAATAAGCAAAGTTATTGGAGATATTTTTGGCTAGGTGCCAGAAGTCACAAGGGCAGTTATATCTTGGAAAATTTTGACACTTTCTATTAATGAAGGAGTTTTTGGCTAGTTGAAGAACAGAATTTGCGTGATTCCGAGGAAGAATATAAAGCAAATGAGATTCAGGTCAAGAAAGGCTTAAATACCTTTTGAGGGCCACCTCTCTATCATGTATAGCACAAGAAGCAACTGTATTAAACCAAGGTTTGTAAGGTTTAGGTTGAGAGAAAGAGTGAGGAATGTATGCCTCCATGCCAGACACTATCACCTCTGTTATGTGCTCAGCACACAGAGTTGGGTCTCTGACATGGAAGCATAAGTCATTCCAAGGAAAATCAGCATAATATCTCCTCAGGCCCTCCAAATTAGCAGAGGCAGAACATCAGAGGCACCTCTGCTTTGAGGGATCCTGAGGGATTGGAGCAATAAGACAGGATACAGATATGAGATTGTGATCGGAGGAGCCCAATGAAGAAGATAGGGTAACAGCATAAGCAGAAGGATTAGAGATTACAAAAAAGGTCAAGAATATTGAGCATATTTCTAAGACAGTCAGGAATACAGGCAGTGTCTTGCACCAGTTGCTCTAGTTCATGGAGGATAGCAAAGTTAAAGGGCTAATTCATCAGGATGGTCAGTGAAAGGAGAGGAAAACCAAAGCTGGTGGTGAACATTGAAATCTCCAGCAAAAGGGAAGAGTCAGAATGTGCTCCACTATGGAAGTTAAGTAGTCAAGGAATTTTTTATAGTGAGAGGTGTACAGCACAGATAAATTTAGTTTGAGAGTGACTAGTTGTAGCCAGATGATGGAAAAATCAAGATTCAAGAGCATGGACACAAGAGTAGGTTAAGTCATTGTACACATAGATGCAACATCCAGCTTTGGATTGAAAGTGAGGATAGAGAAAGCAGGAAGGAACAGAAAAGAGATTACTGTCAGTTGCCTCAGATACCTGTTTCAGTGAGGAAAAGATAGTTTAGTAGAGGAGAGGTGGTGTTCTACAGATTGAAAAATTGGATATGAAACTGCAGATATTGCAGAAGTTAATGAAGAATAGTTGGGGGGGATGTCAAGACACTTAGGGTCGATACCAGAAAAGCAGACCAACCTGGGGAGATTTGTGGTCCCCTCCCCTGATAGGGACTCCAAGGCTGGTGTAGGAGTCACCATATTGATTTTGAATTTTGAGTGAAGGGTGTGTGCGTAACTAGGTACATATAGTTTTGTGTGAAAGAAGAGAGTTGTCTTTAGAGGGCAGGCTGTGACTGCTCCCTTGTGTTGTGAGACACAAAGGGAAATGTTCAGTGAGGTCAGAGCAAGGTTTAATGATAAGTTCACAGCATCCCATAATCCAGTGCTTTAGAACTTACTGGGAGTAATTATTATTTTGGCAGGTGTCTACTATCTCCTCCAAGCAATAAAACAGAAAGGTCAGAGATGCAAGCAAGAATGGATGGTGAAAGTAACAAATGTGTGTATGTAAAGCAGAGGCAAAGGAATTAAACGTGGAGTGAATGGGGTGAGGAAACACAATCCACTCACTTGTCTACTTAATACAAAATGTGGAATTGCTGAAGGAATTAAATACAGCATCCTGACATCCTATGATGGATTGAGCACACAGAATAAACAGCAGGAAGTGAGATGACTAAGAAAGTGTAAATGAGAATATATGCAAGATGTGTATAAGAGGGCAACACACACACTTGTAGCACACCTTTTCCTCTTTAACAGCAGTACTTGGACAACTTTCCAGCTTCTTGGTCTGCCTGGCAAACATGCTTGCTATCTGACTGGTGGGCTTAGCAGCAGCACTTATGGTGCCAGTAGTGGTAGAGGTAACAGTAGTGGTAGAAGTAGTGGTGGTGGTGATACTGTCCAGTTTAGCATCATGTTTTTTGTCTTCTTTCTTCTCATTAGTTTTTGACACACTCTGGAAAGCAAATTACTCAATGAGGTTCTGTTTCTTCTTTACTTCTATGGCTAAATAAACCAATACTAGTGTCTATTCACAAACCTGAGAAACTGACGCTCCTCTAACACTGTCACCTCCTCCTAGTTGATCAAATTCAGCAGAATGTTTTACAGCACTTCACTGTTACTTGAATAATCTATCAATCCATATACCAGGCTGGTAATCCCACACAGGGTGGCCCCAATAAAGCACCATACATTCACACACTATCATTCACACTCTTAGCCCTGTCAGCCCCTGGTGGAGACGGTATGCTCTGTGGCAGGGGCTAAGAATGCTGCCACTGTAATACCAGCATGTCATAAGAGGTGACAAAAAAGGATAGAGAAAGGGGGCTAGAGACTTGAATAACAAGAGGACGAACATTATCATTTTATCTTTTACAATATACGTGTTCCACTTTTATGGGAAGGGCTTCTATTTCCCTAAATTGTAAGAAAGTACAGTTAGGGAAATGGATACAAACTGCATTACATCAAAGTTAATAAATATTGCTCCAGTACTGCCTCTGGGTCCACTTCTGGTACTACAGGTTTCCAAAGTGGGAGGGCCTGATATGGCACCATTCTGATTTTCCCTGGAATGAGTAAAGTAGGATCTTGCATCTAATATGTTCTCACCTAACATGTGGTGACAGTAACATAAATTATTTTACTGTAACACTGATTATCTTGGTGCATTGTTACTAATGGTTATTGTAGTTAATGTTTATATTATGGTTGCCTTGTTTAGAAGTTTTGTTCATGTTTTGTTGTCATATAATGAAGCTTCAGTGTTTCATACATTAGTTTACTTTGTAGCTGTTTCAGCTCACCTAGTCAGTCAGCTCCTGGCTAGTACACAATCTACTTTTGGCTAAGACAGGTTCAACAGAATGCTAGTAACACCATAGACTGTCACCCTCAATACAGTATCAAGAAATATCCTGGCTCTGCTTCATTTTACCCACTCCATCACTAAAGTATGATACACACCCTACAAACATATTCACATGTAATACTAGCCATATTTGAATCAAAGATACACTTTAGATGTGTGGTTAACTACTACTACTACTACTACAACTACTATTATTACTACTACTACTACTACTACTACTACTACTACTACTACTACTACTACTACTACTACTACTACTACTACTACCACTACCATAATCACACAGTACCTTATGTAGTGGTGTTGGCACCTCTTCCTTTACCAAATGCTGCAGTCTGCTTGTGCTGGGGCTGACCTGTGCCTCAGAACACCTGATGCCACTGTATCTGGAGAGAGAGAGAGAGAGAGAGAGAGAGAGAGAGAGAGAGAGAGAGAGAGAGAGAGAGAGAGAGAGAGAGAGAGAGAGAGAGAGAGAGAGAGAGAGAGAGAGAGAGAGAGAGAGAGAGAGAGAGAGAGAGAGAGAGAGAGAGAGAGAGGAGAATTACTGAGCTTCTCTCTACATTAAGCTGACATCTTCACTAACTCTTTTACTGCTATTTGTCATATCTTTCCTAACTCCCAAACCATTATGTTTTCTTCTACAGCCATCCCCTTACATTATACTGGCTAGAAGCTGGACAATCTGTTCTTTTAATCTTTTTTTCTTTCTTGAATTATGTATTAAGATTTTCTATAGTGATTTCTGTACAGTGAGAGGATTTAAAAAAAGAGTAACCACCTACATCTGTGAGGAAATAAAAATCTCCTTTCCCCTCTAAATCTTGTCTCATTACAAGAACAACTGCATAAAGAGGCTGCCCACTCCCCTCACTCTTCCTCTTGTTCCCTCTGACAATGTGCTCTATACCGTGTCTTGAAGCCTGGCTATAGTTAACCTCCCAGTGTGGCTAGGTAAATTCAACGCCACTTGACATGGCTGCAGTGAGTGAAATGTTGCCAACTTGTATCCCTATTATTTTGCCATTGTATGAATACACGCCAGGGCAAAGCCATGTGGGAAAAATCACTACTACATGGCAACATTAGAGCTCCCAGACAATGTTTTGACTGATGACAATGGTCAGCTTTTATTATATCTGCTTGGAAAGATGTATACTTTCTTATCAAGCACCTCTGCCCTCACCTCCACATCTGAGTTATGCACACATTTCCATTTGTAAGTTGACCCTCAAGTCTGAGAAACACAAGTGAAGCTAATTCAGTGAGTGATTGAGTTCTACAAATTAAGGCCCATTACTATGGAAATATGTTGGCAAACTGGAATAAATCTTGTTACAATATGCCACCTGATCTCCAAATTAGAGGTTTCTGCAGAGTGTGAGATGCCCTGCCACAAACATGGTGGGTATGGTGTCCCAAGGTCAGTGACAGGACTTTTTGGCTCACATAAGATGTCAGTTGGAAGAAAATACAACCATTATGACAAGGCAGGTAAAGGAACAGAATCCCATGCTTCTCCAGGATATCAGTGTTTGTGGCAGGGTATCTCTTACAAGGAGTGGAATGCACTGCAGAAGTGATAAAAAGAAAAAAAAATTGATTGTTTGGTCACATAGTAAGAAGAGCCAATTAAGAGCCTGGAGAAAACCAGTTGATGGAAGATTGAGGGCAAGACAGAGAATGAAATGGAGGCATGGAATTATTGTAGATCAGCAAAGGATGGGAATCACAAAGGAAGATGCAAGGGTTAGAAGCAACTGGAGGAGACTCATACATGGCACCAACCCTTTAAGTCTAGGGATATGACAAAAGAAGACTTCTTACATGAAAAAAAAATAAATAAAATAATAATAATAATAATAATAATAATAATAATAAATAAATATATAAATAAAACAAATAACTAGCTAACTAAATAAAAAATATGTAATTAAATAAATAAATGAATAAATAAATAAATAAATAAACACAAACACACACACACACACACACACACACACACACCAACCTGGATGTGGAGGTAAGATGCTGTTTGCTCACATCATAGTCAGCCCCATACAGTAGCCCTATGTCAGGCAGAGCACTCTTCTGCACGCTGTAAACATGCAAGCTGCTCACAGTGTTTATGGCTGCTCGTGCTGCCTCCACCTCTGCCTCACGCACTACCTTCACCACCTGCATAAGTAGACAGACATATGTACTGTGGGGATCAAGAAAAGCTAGATAACTGAAAGGATGCAATAAAAATAATAAGTAATAATAACAATAATAATAAAATAAATTAATAAATAATGGTAATAAATAAATAAATGAATAAATAAATAAATAAAACTTAAGAAAAGAAAAGCATTTAAATGACAAAAATATAGTTTATCACATACACACATGTATGTTAACGAAATACACTACAAAAGACAACAGTGAAAACTGGAGGTAAAATTGCCCAAATATATATATATATAACCTTCCAAATCTTGGTACTCTTGTGGTCTCCCTCGGCTGTGATTGTGTTTGAGAAGCTGTGAAGTGCCCTAGACGGTTGCAGGCTGCCTTCACGACCATAACCAGTCGTAGTGGAGGGTAAACAAGAAAAAGAAGAAAAAGAAGAAGTAGTAGTAGTCATCAACATGGCTGAAGACTTGGTTAAAAGAGAGGCTACCACATCAGCCGACGTAAACAACAGAGCCCAAAGTAAGACTGATATTTACCCATGTACAAAATGCCAAAAACATTGCCATACGGGTATTAAGTGCAATAACTGCAGCATGTGGACTCACTACCTATGCACAGAGCTGCCAACCTATTATGTAGTGGTGCTGACTAAATCCAATAGGAGATACACATGTCTATCCTGTGTAAAACTTAACTATTCAGATTATGAGACTCAGGCAGAAGAAATAGAAGACAGCAAGAAAAATTAAAACACTCCTTTAGGCTCCCAAGATTTACCTAGTTCAGAAACAACACAAAGCACTGGAAAAGGGGAGAGTACAGAATCTAAAGATCAGAAAGGTGATGAAGCTAGGCCAAGCACCATAACTACTGAATCCACTACTATTACTCCTCCTCCTCCTGCTGAAGCCACCCAGGTAGACAACCCCATAAAGCATCTCAAGACCTGCAGATACTATAGGAAAAATATTTGCAAATTTGGAGTTAGGGGAGAAGGCTGTAGCCACAACCATCCAAAAGCATGCACCAAGCTTTTAAGGCATGGCCTAGATAAGAAATTAGGATGCACGCTTGGCAGGAGGTGTCAGGACTACCACCCAATCATCTGCCGAAATGCCATCCGGACCCAAACTTGCTTTGAAGAAAAATGTCGGTACCCGCACCCAAAAGGAACAACACGAAAGAGAGAGGACGACATTATAACTCATCCTCAGCAGAACAACACCCCAAAGGAGCAAGTAAAGGTGAACCCTACAATGGAAAAGCAGCAGGATAGACAGAATGCCACAGCAAACCAGTCCCAAACCATGGAGACAGAACAGAATCTTTTTTTAGACAAAGTCTTCCAGAAAATAACAGAAATGGAGAAACAACAACAGAAAACCATAGGCTACCTAATGGACAGACTGGAAAGACTGGAGATGAGGGACAGGGGGTGCAACTGAATGTACCACTAATCTCTTTCTCTTATGCAAACATCAGAGGTCTCTGTCCAAAGTCAAACCAGGTCAAACTCCCAATGCTAAAGGAACTAGCCCATCAAGAAAATTCAGTGTTCCTAGCACTAACAGAGACCCACTTGACCAGAGATCACCTGGATGCAGAAATCGCCATTGACGGCTACACCATCTTCAGAGCTGACAGAATAAACAGAAGCCACGGAGGAGTCATAAATTATATCAGGAATGACATGGTGGCAAGTGCCGAGAATATGGGCACATTTTCCAACGGAACAACAGAGTTACTGACAATCTACCTGAAAAAGCTAGATCAGCTGGTAATTACAGCATATAGACCTCCAAACACATCATCAGAACAGTTCGAAGAGGTAATTTTAAGGATGAAAGAAATACTAGACTCCCTCCCAAGACAGACCACGGAAGTATTGATTCTTGGGGATTTTAACTTCCCATACATAAACTGGGAGGATATGAAGATTACCGGGGGCAGCCTTAAAGACAAACAACAAGCTATAGCCCTTACAAACCTGATGGTGAAGCACTTCCTTTCCCAAATAATAAAGGAATCTACCAGGGGGAATAACATTTTGGACCTAATCCTCACAAATAGCCACAACCTAATCCACTCATACGAAATCTGCGAAACTATCCTGTCTGACCACAACTACATTCATGTAAAAACAACCAGCACGGACAAGCCTAAGGACTATTACTACGAAAGGAGAGCAGCAGCTGAAGACCACATAGGCAACCTGAACTTCTACAACCCCAATATCAACTGGGAACAAATCAGAGCAGAAATGAGAGCCACAAATTGGGAGCATCGACTACATATGACTAATGTAGATGACCTCCTTAAGGAAATAGTAGCAAGGTGTCGCGAAATCTGCCTCAGACACATACCACAGAAAGCAAGAAAAAAAGACAAAAACATAATTCCCCGAGACCGTAAAATCCTCATGAGAAGGAGACACTCACTCTGTAACAAGCTTAGGAGAACAAGCTTCACACCTGCCAAAGATAAAATCAAATCTCTAATTGCAGAGGTAGAAACCAAGCTTAAATTTAAATTATCTCATGAGGAACAACAATAGAGAGAAGAAAAAGAAGCAGTATCCCGTATTAAGGAGAACCCAAGGTACTTTTTCTCCTATGCAAGAAAGAAACTGAAGGCCAAATCGGAGGTTGGACCACTCTATGGAGTGGATGGAGAACCGACTGCGGACCCCAAACAAATGGCAAATATACTGAGGAGCCAATATGAGAGTGTCTTCAGCAACCCAAATGAGGAAAAGAGGATAACCAACCCAGGACCTTTTTTCACTGACTCTTCCAACACCCCCCAAACACTTTCCTCAATCAGCATCAGTGAGAAGGACATAACAGAGGCAATAAAAGCCATAGCCCCTGATGCAGCAGCTGGACCCGACGGCTTTCATGCCCAACTGCTAAGAAACTGCAGCCAGGAACTAGCCAAACCACTCCAAATGCTGTGGTCACTCTCACTGCAATCTGGAACAGTGCCTGCAGCCCTCAAGTCTGCCATCATCACACCCATACACAAGGGAGGCAGCAGAGGCCTAGCCAGTAGATACAGACCAGTTGCCCTGACATCACCTCATCAAGATCTGTTAGAGAATAGTACGGAAGAGAATGGTGGAATTCCTAGACAAAAAGAAAGCCTTTAACAATGGACAACATGGTTTCAGACAGGGCCGCTCATGCCTGTCCCAGCTACTACAACATTATGAGAGGATCCTTGAAAGTATACAAGATGGCCACAATGCTGACGTGATATATTTGGATTTTGCGAAAGCTTTCGATAAAGTGGACCACGGGATACTCCTGTACAAACTCCGAAAACATGGAATAGTGGGCCCACTTGGAAGATGGCTACACGGCTTTCTGACTGGGAGGACCCAACAAGTATCAGTCCAAGGTGAACTCTCTGAACTGAGCATTGTACGGAGCGGAGTGCCCCAAGGCTCAGTGCTGGGACCACTCCTATTTATAATCCATGTAGGAGACATTGACGACAACCTGGAACACGCTGAAGCATCCTCCTTTGCAGACGATACCAGGATAAAACATCAAATTACATGCCCAGAAGATGCAGCCAATATTCAGGGAGATTTGCACAAAATACTGGACTGGGCATCAACCAACAACATGCTCCTTAATGGCGACAAATTTGAACTGATACGCTACGGGAGAAACGAAGTCCTTAAAAACTTAACATGCTATGAATATAATAATCAGCCAATAGAAGACAAAGAGCATGTCAAGGATCTGGGAGTCCATATGAGCAGCGACGCAACTTTTTCCCACCACATCAACAAAATAGCCGAAGCAGGAAAGAGCATGAGTGGGTGGGTGCTGAGAACCTTTGCCTCCAGGGATGGGCAGTGCCTGAAGACTCTATGGAAATCTCTGGTACTCCCAAGGCTGGAGTATTGCTGTCAACTCTGGTCCCCACACAAGATCCAAGAAACTACTACCCTAGAAGACATCCAAAGAGCCTTCACTGCAAGAATCCAGGAGGTACAGCACTTGGACTACTGGGAAAGGCTCAGTGAGCTGAAATTGTACTCGCTACAGCGAAGAAGGGAGCGATACTGTATACTGTACGTGTGGAAAATATTAGAGGACAGAGTACCAAACGTGGGGATCATAGTAAACCAACATCCGAGGAAAGGGAGACTCTGCTTCATCAAGGGTGTCCAAGGCTCCATACAACGAGTGAGGACACTGACCCACAACTCCTTCACCCACAACGGACCTCATCTGTTTAACTGCCTCCCCCAAGAACTCAGAGATCTGAGTGGAACTAGCCCTGAAACCTTTGAAAGAAACCTAGATAAGTGGTTAGAAGGGCTACCAGACCATCCACCAATACCAGGATACCCCAGCTGCCACCACAACACCTTGCCTGAAGTACTCCAGGAACAGGAAAGGGAAGAGACAGTGGGATCGACGGGGACGGGCGGAAGCTGACTTCAGCCCTGCCGTTAATGGGCAGAATTTTCGAAAGTAACGAAAGTAAAGTATATATATATATATATATATATATATATATATATATATATATATATATATATATATATATATATATATATATATATATATATATATATATATATATATATATATATATTTTTTTTATGTAGGAAGGATACTGGCCAAGGGCAACAAAAATCTAATAAAAAAAAAAAGGCCACTGAAATGCCAGTCCCATAAAAGGGCCAAGCAGTGGTCAAAAATTGGTGGATAAGTGTCTTGAAACCTCCCTCTTGAAGGAATTCAAGTCATAGGAAGGTGGAAATACAGAAGAAGGCAGGGAGTTCCAGAGTTTACCAGAGAAAGGGATGAATGATTCAGAATACTGGTTAACTCTTGCGTTAGAGAGGTGGACAGAATAGGGGTGAGAGAAAGAAGAAAGTCTTGTGCAGCGAGGCCGCGGAAGGAGGGGAGGCATGCAGTTAGCAAGATCAGAAGAGCAGTTGGCATGAAAATAGCGGTAGAAGACAGCTAGATATGCAACATTGCGGCGGTGAGAGAGGGGCTGAAGACAGTCAGTTAGAGGAGAGGAGTTGATGAGACGAAAAGCTTTTGATTCCATCCTGTCTAGAAGAGCAGTATGAGTGGAACCCCCCCAGACATGTGAAGCATACTCCATACATGGACGGATAAGGCCCTCGTACAGAGTTAGCAGCTGGGGGGGGGTGAGAAAAACTGGCGGAGACGTCTCAGAACACCTAACTTCATAGAAGTTGTTTTAGCTAGAGATGAGATGTGAAGTTTCCAGTTCAGATTATAAGTAAAGGACAGACCGAGGATGTTCAGTGTAGAAGAGGGGGACAGTTGAGTGTCATTGAAGAAGAGGGGATAGTTGTCTGGAAGGTTGTGTCGAGTTGATAGATGGAGGAATTGAGTTTTTGAGGCATTGAACAATACCAAGTTTGCTCTGCCCCAATCAGAAATTTTAGAAAGATCAGAAGTCAGGCATTCTGTGGCTTCCCTGCGTGATATGTTTACCTCCTGAAGGGTTGGACGTCTATGAAAAGACGTGGAAAAGTGTAGGGTGGTATCATCAGCGTAGGAGTGGATAGGACAAGAAGTTTGGTTTAGAAGATCATTAATGAATAATAAGAAGAGAGTTGGTGACAGGACAGAACCCTGAGGAACACCACTGTTAATAGATTTAGGAGAAGAACAGTGACCGTCTACCACAGCAGCAAAAGAACGGTCAGAAAGGAAACTTGAGATGAAGTTACAGAGAGAAGGATAGAAACCGTAGGAGGGTAGTTTGGAAATCAAAGCTTTGTGCCAGACTCTATCAAAGGCTTTTGATATGTCCAAGGCAACAGCAAAAGTTTCATCAAAGTCTCTAAAAGAGGATGACCAAGACTCAGTAAGGAAAGCCAGAAGATCACCAGTAGAGCGGCCTTGACGGAACCCATACTGGCGATCAGATAGAAGGTTGTGAAGTGATAGATGTTTAAGAATCTTCCTGTTGAGGATAGACTCAAAAACTTTAGATAGGCAGGAAATTAAAGCAATAGGACGGTAGTTTGAGGGATTAGAACGGTCACCCTTCTTAGGAACAGGTTGAATGTAGGCAAACTTCGAGCAAGAAGGAAAGGTAGATGTTGACAGACAGAGCTGAAAGAGTTTGACTAGGCAAGGTGCAAGCACGGAGGCACAGTTTCGGAGAACAATAGGAGGGACCCCATCAGGTCCATAAGCCTTCCGAGGGTTTAGGCCAGCAAGGGCATGGAAAACATCATTGCGAAGAATTTTAAAAGGTGGCATGAAGTAGTCAGAGGGTGGAGGAGAGGGAGGAACAAGCCCAGAATCATCCAAGGTAGCATTTTTAGCAAAGGTTTGAGCAAAGAGTTCAGCTTTAGAAATATATGTGATAGCAGTGGTGCCATCTGGTTGAAGTAGAGGAGGGAAAGAAGAAGAAGCAAAGTTATTGGAGATATTTTTGGCTGGATGCCAGAAATCACGAGGGGAGTTAGATCTTGAAAGGTTTTGACATTTTCTGTTAATGAAGGAGTTTTTGGCTAGTTGGAGAACAGACTTGGCATGGTTCCGGGCAGAAATATAAAGTGCATGAGATTCTGGTGATGGAAGGCTTAAGTACCTTTTGTGGGCCACCTCTCTATCATGTATAGCATGAGAACAAGCTGTGTTAAACCAAGGTTTAGAAGGTTTAGGGCGAGAAAATGAGTGAGGAATGTACGCCTCCATGCCAGACACTATCACCTCTGTTATGCGCTCAGCACACAAAGACGTGTCTCTGACACGGAAGCAGTAGTCATTCCAAGGAAATTCAGCAAAATACCTCCTCAGGTCCCCCCAACTGGCAGAGGCAAAACGCCAGAGGCATCTTCGCTTAGGGGGATCCTTAGGAGGGATTGGAGTGATAGGACAAGATAAAGATATGAGATTGTGATCGGAGGAGCCCAACGGAGAAGAAAGGGTGACAGCATAAGCAGAAGGATTAGAGGTCAGGAAAAGGTCAAGAATGTTGGGTGTATCTCCAAGACGGTCAGGAATGCGAGTAGGGTGTTGCACCCTACATATGTGTGTGTGTGTGTGTGTGTGTGTGTGTGTGTGTGTGTGTGTGTGTGTGTGTGTGTGTGTGTGTGTGTGTGTGTGTGTGTGTGTGTGTGTGTGTGCGCGTGCGTGCGTGCGTGTGTGTGTGTGACCTTCCAGATAATTATCCCTCTTCTTTAATGACACTCAACTATCCATGTCTTTTACATTGATCATTTTCAGTCATTCCTTAATTAATAATCTGAAAAAACAAAACAAAAAAAAAAAAACAAGAAACTTCACATCTCATCTCTTGCTAAAACAGGCTCTATGAAGGTAGGCATTATGAGTCATCTCCACCAATTTTTCTCACCCTCCTGCTACTAACTCTGTATGAGGGCCTTATCTATCCATGTATGGAGTACATTTCACATGTATCAGGAAGATCTACTTATACCACTCTTTTAGTGAGGGTGGAATCATCATCTGATCTTACTAACTACATGCCTCCCCTCCTCCCACAGCCCCAATGCACAAGGCTTTCTTCTTTCTCTCACCTCTTTTCTGTCCACCTTTCTAATGCAAGAGTTAACCCGTGTTCTCAATCATTCATCCCTTTCTCTGGGAAACTTTGGAACTCCCTGCCTGCTTCTGTATTTCCTCCTTCCTATGACTTGAACTCTTTCAAGAGGGAGGTTTCACGACACTTGCCCTCACTACTTGATCTTTTGTTTGGCTTCTCTTTGGAATTTTGCACTCAAGTGGGCCTTTTTTTTTTTTTTTTTTTTTTGTCCTTGGCCAATGACCCTCTTCCAGAAGAAAAAAATCTCAATGCACACACCACTGAAATTGTTGGTGCTGCCAAGGAAGGGTGTGACACCTCACCTGTTTGAGTCCTTTGCACTCCACATCACCCCGCTCACACCACCAGCAGCAATAGCATTACTAGTAGTAGTAGTAATCATAACAATACATAACAACAAAGCTTTGACCATTTTGTGGGACTGGCATTTCAGTGGGCATTTTTTTTATTGGATTTGTGTTGCCCTTGGTCAGTGTCCTTCCTACATAATAATAATAATAATAATAATAATAATAATAATAATAATAATAATAATAAAAATAATAATAATAATAATAATAATAAAAAACATTGATAATAACAATAATAATAATAATAATAATAATAATAATAATAATAACAATGAAATAAAAAAATATGATAAAAAAACAATAATAGTAATAATAATGGTGATAATAATAGTAATAACAATAATAATAATAATAATAATAATAATAATAATAATAATAATAATAATAATAATAATAACAATAATAATAACAATAATAATACCAGCAACAACAGCAACAATAGGAATAATAATAATAATAATAATAATAATAATAATAATAATAACAACAGCAATAACAACAAACAACAACAACAACAACAACAACAACAATAACAATAATAACACCAACTCTCCTAGCACTCCTCACCTTCCTCAAGCCACCATCACTTTCCTCCACCACACCAGTCAGCAGGTAGGTCAGGGTCAGGCCACCACCACCATCACCATCACCTCGCTGCTGTGTCACAAAATGGTGTAGCATCCTATGGGCAGTAGTAGTAATAGTAAGTTAGTGTGATGTAAATAGGTTTTTATAAATAATTTTCTTATCTACAGTAGGCCATGAGACTGTCTCTTCGCAATGGAGGCTGACAGGAATAAGAATGTGATTGATTGTGTGAGTGTGTGATGCCTTGTCTGGGCCACTCTTTGAGGGACTGCCAACCTCGTATAAAGATAGATAGATTGACAGATTTAAGAACTTTGCAATCAACTCTTCCTTTTTTTTCCTTAGCACCGTCAAATTTACTTTATTTAATTTTTCCTCTTACAACAACCTTTACGACTTGTATCAATTTGATTATTACTCTGTAGTTCTCCAGTTTTCCTATATGCTTTTTCTTTTTGATGTTCTTAGACTATGGCAGCAGTAGACATTCATATTGCAATGATTTCTTTCTTCCATTCAGGGCTAAGACGGTCATCCCTTCTTTCTGGAAGCATAGGTAATTCCTTGTATATGTACGTATTATCAGATTCTTACATCATAGAATGGGGGAGAATGGAAGATTGAGAGAGAGAGAGAGAGAGAGAGAGAGAGAGAGAGAGAGAGAGAGAGAGAGAGAGAGAGAGAGAGAGAGAGAGAGAGAGAGAGAGAGAGAGAGAGAGAGAGAGAGAGAGAGAGAGAGAGAGAGAGAGAGAGAGAGAATCACAGCCAACTCACTGTTTTGCCACGTTGGAGTGAACGCCAAGAGTGAGTGACAGCCATTTGTAGGTGACCTGTTGAGGGAGACAGAGGTGAGCAATGCAGTAATGACCGATGTGGTGTGTTGCTCAGTCTTCCCTCCACCACTCTTGCCTCATGGTAAACTTTAGTGAAGGAAATTCTGAGGTTCAACCTAACTTAACTAGCATATACAACCTTCTAAGTACGAATATATATTAGCCACAACAGTGATAATAATACAAATGTTACTTAGCAGCAAAATATGGTTAATATTATCTTTATGGATATAGCATTATCAGTTACTCAGCATCTCTCCCCATACACAACCATTACACAATCATTAAGAGCAGATGACAGAACAATAAGACCAGTAAAGCTCATGAAATTACAAATTAGATCAGATTAAACAAGGTTCGGCTAAATTTGGTTAGTTTACATTAGGAATTATTGGACTAGGTTTTGGTGGTTAGGTTAGTTTAGATTAGATCATGCTAAGTTTTGTTAATCTGAATAAGATATCATTAGGTTAGGCTCAGCAAAGTTGAGTTAGGCTAACTTAGCAAAGATTAGGTTTTGTTAAGTTAGCTTTAGTTAGGTAGGGAAGCCAAACTTCACAAATTTTTGCTTCTCCACCCAAAAACTCCAGATTCCCACCAGGCCCCAAGTTTGTTGTGTCCAGGAAAAGGAAATAAGGAGCTAGATGTGTTTATCTCTAAAGGTAACATTCACCAACAATACAAGTCCATCATCGATTGAGATGGAGACCTGGGGCCGCATACTGGAAACTTCATGTCTCTTACAAGCTCAAGTAACTCACACAGCCGATCTGCTAACTAGTTATAAAGCATAATGGAAACACAGGTGCTGCCATATTACATCATAAATAATCCTTGGAATTTACTGGATACTGGGAACACCTGTAACTCAGTTATGATATCACTATCAAAGTCACCATCCCTTCCACCTCAGCTATAATCAAAAGGATTTAGAGATAAAGAACTCTAGCATACTGTCACAGTGTGTTGAACATTGACCACACAGGAATGAATGAATACATCAATGGTGGATGTGCTCAGCCTCAGATGCAGTGCAGGACACACCCAGGCCCAGCACAACCATTCTTGGTTTGAATTTACATATATGTGTATGGTTTAATAATGTTAAAGAAAGGAAGAAAGGGGGAAGGAGCAAAGAAAAAAGAAAGAAAGAGGAAAGATATAGACACAGACATGTGTGTGTGTGTGTGTGTGTGTGTGTTTATATATATATATATATATATATATATATATATATATATATATATATATATATATATATATATATATATATATATATATATATATATATATATATATATATATATATATATATATATATATATATATATATATATATATACTCGTATATATATATATATATATACACACACACACACACATTCATGCATACGATAAATACTCCCAGTGAGGTCTAAATTACCGGATCATGGGGTGCTGTGAATTTCTCACTGAGCCCAGCTGTGACATCACTGAACGTTTCCCTTTGTGTCTCACAACACAAGGAGGCAGTCACAGTCTATCCTCTAAAGACAACACTCTTCACACAAAACTACATGCACCTAATTACACACACATCCTTCACTCAAAATTCTAAATCATTATGGCGACTCCTATACCAGCCTCAGAATCCCCATCTGGGGAGGGGAGCATAAATGTCCCCAGATTGAACTGCTCTTCTGGAATCAAATTTAAGTGTCTTGACACCCCCGTCAAAGTTTTCTTCATTAACTTCTGCAACATTCACAGCCTTAGCTCTAATTTTTAATCTGTAGATCACCACCTCTCCTCTATTAAAACTCATCTTCCTTTCCTCAATGAAACACAGGTGTCTGAGGCAATTGACAGTAGCTCCTTTTTCTGTTCCCTCTTACTTTCTCTATCCTCATTTTCAATCCAAATCTGGATGATGCATCTATGTGCACAATGACTTAACCTCCTCTCATGCCCCCACTCTTGAATCTTCTGAGTTTTCCACCATCTCGCTATGACTAAAGAATCACTCTTAAACTAAATTCATCTGTGCTGTATACCTCTCACCTAACTCCTCCAACTATAAGAAATTCTTTGACTACTTAACTTCCAAAGTGGAGCACATTCTGACTCTCTTCCCTTTTCAGATCTTGAGAACTTCTTGAGAAGTTCTTGAGAACTTCAATGTTCATCACCAGCTTTGGCTTTCCTCTCCTTTCACTGACCATCCTGATGAACTAGCCTTTAACTTGCTATCCTTCACAATCTAGAGCAACTGGTGCAACACCCTACTTACGTATTCCTGACCATCTTGGAGATATGCCCAACATTTTTTACTTTTTCCAAATCTCTTAACCTTCTGCTTATGCTGTCACCCTCTCTTCTCCATTGCACTCCTACGATCACAATCTCATATCTGTATCTTGTCCCATTGCTCCAATCACTCCTCAGGATCCCCAAGAGCAGAGGTGCCTCTGGTGTTTTGCCTCTGCTAGTTGAGGGGACCTGAGGAGGTATTATACTGATTCTCCTTGGAATGACTACTGTTTCCATGTCAGAGACCCATCTCTGTGTGTTGAGCACATAATAGAGGTGATCATGTCTGGTATGGAGGTGTTCATTCCTCACTCTTTCTCTCGACCTAAACCTTCCACACCTTGATTTAACACAATCTGTTCTCATTCTGTACATGATAGAGATGTGGCACACAAAGGGTACTTGCACTTTCCATCACCATCATCCATCATCCGCTTTATATTTCTGCTCAAAATCATGCTAAGTCTGTTCTCCAACTAGCCAAAAACTCCTTCATTAATAGAAAGTGTCAAAATCTTTCAAGATCTAATTCCCTTCATGACTTCTGGCACCTAGCCAACAACATCTCCAATAACTTTGCTTATTCATCTTTCCCTCCTTTATATCAACCTGATGGCATCACTGCCATCTCATTTATTTCTAAAGCTGAACTCTTTGCTCAAACCTTTGCTAAAAACTCTACCTTGGATGATTCAGGGCTTGTTCCTCCTCCTCCACTCTCTGAATACTTCATGCTACCCATTAAAATCCTTTGGAATGATGTTTTCCATGCCCTCACTGGCCTTAACCCTCGGAAGGCTTATGGACCTGATGGGGTTCCTCCTAATGTTCTCTGAAACTGTGCCTCAGTGCTTGCATCTTAAATAATCAAACTCTTTCAACTCTGTCTGTCAACATGTACCTTTCCTTGTTGCTGGAAGTTTCCCTACATTCAGCCTGTTCCTAAAAAGGGTGACAATTCTAATCCCTCAAACTACTATCCTATTCTTTTAACTGCCTGCCAATCTAAATTTTTTTAATTTGTTCTCAACAGGAAGATTCTTAAACATGTATCACTTCACAGCCTTCTATCTGACTACCAGTACAGGTTCTGTCAAGACCACTCTACTGGTGATCTTCTGGCTTTCCTTACGGACTATTGGTCATTCTCTTGTAGAGATTTTGGTGAAACTTTTGCTGTTGTCTTGGACATATCAAAAGTTTTTGATAGGGTTTGGCACAAAGCTTTGATTTCCAAACTACCCACCTATGGCTTCTAGCTGTCTCTCAGTAAATTCATCTCAAGTTTCCTTTCTGACCACTCTATTACTCCTGTGGTAGACAGTCACTGTTCTTAATCTAATGACAGTGGTGTTCTTCAGGGTTCTGTCCTATCACCAACTATATTCCTTTTATTTATCAATGATCTTTTAAACCAAACTTCTTGTTCTATTCACTCCTACACTGATGTTACCACCCTGCACTTTTCCACATCATTTCATCGATGTCCAACCCTTCAGGAAGTAAAAGTTCACACAGGGAAGGCACTTCCCTTCAGCCTTCAGCCTCTTTCTCATCACTGCAATGTTGCATCTCTTGCTATCTTCTACTGCTATTTTCATGCCAACTGCTCTTCTTATCTTGCTAACTGCATGCCTCCCCTCCTCTTGTGGCCTTACTACACAAGACTCTTCTTTCTCTCACCCCTACTCTACCTCTCTAAAGCAAGAGTTAACCAATATTCTCAATCACTCATCCCTTTCTCTGGTAAACTCTGGAACTCCTTGCTTGCTTCTGTATTTCCACCTTCCTATGACTTGAACTCTTTCACGAGGGAAGTTTCAAGATAATTATCCTGCATTTTTTTTACTAACACTTTCGACTCTGTTCGGAGACCAGCACCTCAGTGTGCCTTTTTTTTTTTGTTGCAATTTCCTTGCCCTTGGCTAGTGCCCCTCCTACATAAAAGAAGAAAAAAATGAAAAAAATACATGCACACATACATATTTAGTTTAAACTGAAATATGTAAGTTTACAGTTTACCAGTAGTACTAATAATAATGAAAGTAGTAATAATAAAGAAAGAAGAAAGAAACACTTAGTACTTGATATATGAGTTTACATTGTGGATTTTAGCATTTTGATTGGCTCATGCAATACAGAATCTAGGCTGTGATTGGTTGGCGAGATATGAGGTGCCCACAAAATGTGACTAGGACTTGCAAGCAAAATGAGTTACAATATATTACTTATGTCGTAAATTTGGTTCAAGTATACCTCATAACATTCACCATAGGCACCTCAGAAGTTCCAAGCTGGTAAATACTTGCAAGGTCAGATGTTACCAAAGTTTCAAGTATGTGGCCCCTGTATCTTTAGCCCCAAAACAGTGGTGATCATCTATTTAGGTGTGACCTGGCAGCTGTGATAGATGATCACAGCAATGATCATCAATCAAGGCATGATTTTCCATGCCTAGTTTTGAATCCAGACATCTCATTTTCCTCACAGATGTTCTGAAGACGCAACTAAATCACTGGGGAGGCAAGTCATTTTCTCCCAGGACAGAGATCTCAGTCGTGATTTATGGAGCTATGTAGGAGGTGTCTGGCAACTCATGTGATGCACCACGTGGAACAGGCGCTTTCTTTGTGCTTTTCCGCAATATATGCCACAGTACAGCAGCTTTGAGATCTGTGTGTGTGTGTGTGTGTGTGTGTGTGTGTGTGTGTGTGTGTGTGTGTGTGTGTGTGTGTTTCACCTATGGTCATCTGCTGGTCACCCAGCCATCCATTGCTTTACGGAAAGAGCTCAGAGCTTATGGTAACCAATGGAAGCTCAAATAGCTTCCATAACAGCCAGATAAATGTAAGATACAAGACAAGGCCAACCAAAATAAAAACAAATTGTAAGTTTAAGAAACTAACCTTAGCCTACTAATTCCAAGACAATGTTTTATTTCTGAATAAAATATGATGCCTTTACAAATTGTGATCTACATCAAGAAAAGATCAGCTATGACATCACTAAACCAAATCTTAACCTACCTTAACCTAACCCAGCACAGCCCTTACCTACTAGATGAAAACAATGTTATTTCAATATTATACAGTAGGTTCCATGGAAATAACCTTATCCTACTAATTTCGAGGTAGTGAACATTTATTTCTGGGCAAAAATATGACGCCTTTCCAACTCGTGATCTACACCTATTGAATGAAAAAAATAAAATACAAATAAATACAAATTTAACTGAACTTGACCTATATGAGATGGATAATATTAGAATAACAGCATTTGGTAAATTTATAGTTTAAGCCAATGTCCCCAATCTCTACCCACGGCCCACAGCGTTATTATTAATTTCCGACAAGTAGTGTAATCATTAGAAATGATGTGAATAGTGAGAAGAACAAAATGAGGTAGGTTATTACCACGTAGTGTGTAATGGCTTAAACTATAATAAAACCCTAACCTAACCTAACCTAACCTAACAACTGAAGTTCAGGCAACAATACACCATTTATGTTTACCTGTGGACTTAGAAAAAGTTGAGAGCGCTGTGCATTCCCAGGCCTATTGTGGCGTTATTATTAATTTCCGACAAGTAGTGTAATCACTAGAAATTATATGAATAGTGAGAAGAACAAAATGAGGTGGGTTATTACCACGTAGTGTGTAATGGCTTAAACTATAATAAAACCCAGCATTTTCATCTGAAGACTAGATTAAGTTTAGATCGTCAATTAAGGTTATTTCAATTTTATCCATTATTTCACTAATCCCCACTGCCCCCTTTTTCATATTCATTCCAGGCTACTCACAATCCTGCCCTCGTCGTTAACGTACTCGTCCAGGTTGTCCAGGTAGGCGGTGTCCATCTCATCCACACAAACCATCACTGCTTTGAGCCTCTTCTTGCGGTCCTCGTCTCTCCACCTGTTTTGTGAGACAGTCCCTTACTTCCCTCTCTTGTGGCAGCTCCCTGTAATGCTATGGTAGGGTAGCATGTTGTCTGTCATGGCGTATATTACAGGGTAGTATGTCTATAAAGCAGGAAATAGTGATGCTAGGTCTCACCCGCTGCTCTGTGTGGGGTGAGCGCGCGCCAAAAAGTGTTTGTTGTGATCCTGATCTTGATCATGATTTTATAGGTGGCTCAGGATTACTCAGAAGCTAGTGTATCGGCTGCTCTAGCAGGGGGAAAGAAAGGACAAACAGAAAAACAAACAAACAGTATCTTTTGCACCACTAGTTCCTATATCTAGCACGCCATACTTTCTCCAGGAACACTTTCGCAGCCTCAATCATCTTTTATTTCGTTCCCCCACACAGTCCCAGCAACAGTACCAACCATTTCCTTCCTATCTTCACTCTGCAGCTGATACCATCCGATTCCCTCAGCACTACTTGCATCATCTCATTCCGGCCTCTGGCATACTTCACACACTCCATTACCACATGCTGAACCGTCTCATCCTTTCTCATGTCACAGATCAGGTAAACTTTGCTGCGGGACTCAGACCACATGTAACTCCTTGCATTCATATCCATACACTGTGCCCTCGCTCGAAAGATCACCACCACCCAGGCTTCTCTCATACCACTTTTCATACACTGACGCCTCTTTCTCTCTGTACCACTCCAAAGCACTCTTTTGCTCCATCTTATTCTTCCATTCACTCAGTCCCACTCGTTTCACCACTCTATCCCACTCTTCTACTTTTTTTTACATCCCATTCTAAACCCTCCCCATTTTTAAGTCATACTCCAGTCACATTCAACATGCTTCCCCTCAATCCGCTGAAAAGCCCAGCTAGTTTCCAAGCCACTCTTTACTGCCATCTTAACACACTGCTGCTCCTGACATTCCAAGGAACACCTTTCTTGCTAGTCTTGCATCATCCATTCGCTCTAATCAGTCTTTGTGTCTCAAGGTTGCCTTTACAAATTTCTCTTTAAAAGTACTCCATTTCATGTCTCCTCTCAACGCCTCTATCGCTGCATACCTTGGTGCATTCAGTGCCATTCTTGTTACTTTATTTTGTCCTACTTCTAATTTCTCTAATTTATTTTCATTCCATGCAATCACATCCATACCATGCATAATGTTCGAAACAGCCACGCTCTTCCAAACTTCTGTAAGAACGTTATACTTACCTGCTCTTATCGTTGCTGCAGTTCCTAGTCGACCCACCCACTGGTTCATCATGCTTATCTTTTCTTTTTTCGTCTTCACATAGCAATTCAGACTCATCCACATGTACTTGCATACATCTGTATGTTAATTGTAACTCATTCCCTCCCAGTCTCCACACTGAATTTCGCTCATCCTCTGATTTATTCACTGTCATTACCTTGCTTTTCTCACTGCTAAACCTCATTCCAAAGTTTCTTCCATACCCCATCTATAACATCTGACAAATTTTGAAGCTCATCTGCTGATTCATTTATAACCACTACTTCATCTGCATAAAAAAAAAAAAAAAAACACACATATCTTATTATTCCCTACACTTATTCCTGCATTCATTCTTCTCATTTTGATTGCTAACTCCTCTGCATACATACTAAAAAGGGTTGGTGATAAAATACAACCCTGAGTAACTCCTCTCTCACTCTTCCCTCAATCTGTTTTTGTATCTCCTAGTCCGTATTTAGCTCTTGTGTCCATATACGTACTTTGCACTATGTTAACTATCTTTGCATTCAATCCAATCTTTTCTAAGATTCTACCTATTTCTCTATTCACTCTATCATAAGCTTTCTCTGTGTCAAGAAACCCTAAGAACAATTTAGTTCCATTCTTCTTCGTCCTCTCAATTCTTTCATCCACTACAAACATGTTATCTTCAGCTCTCATGTATGCACGAAGTCAATTCAGTTCTTCACTTAACACTACAGCTCTCTGAGTCCATTTACACAAGTTCTCATTCAACACTACATTAAAAACTTTACCTACTGTTTTCACTAAAGCAATCGGCCTGTAGTTTTCAACTTATTTTTACTTTTGTATCCTCCCTTATGCAATAGAGTCACCCTGTATTCATTCCACATTCTTGACACTCTCTCCTCTTCCCACACCTGGTTTCCATGCCCTCACTGGCCTAAACCCTCAGAAGGTTTATGGACGTGATGTTTTGTTCTCCAAAACTGCGCCTCTGTGCTTGCACCTTGCCAAGTCAGACCCTTTCAACTCTGTCTATCAACATCTACCTTTCCTTCTTGCTAGAAGTGCTACCTTTCCTTCTTGCTAGCCTATTCCTAAAAAAGGGTGACCGTTCTTATCCCTCACAGTACCGTCCAATTGTTTTAATTTCCTGCCTATCTAAAGTTTTTTAATCTACCCTCAACAGGAAGATTCTTAAACATCTATCACTTCACAACCTTCTATCTGATCACCAGTATGGATTCGTCAAAGCCACTCGACTGGTGATTATCTGGCTTTCCTTACTGAGTCTTGGTCATCCTCTTTTAGAGATTTTGGTGAAACTTTTGTTGTTGCCTTAGATATATCAAAAGCTTTTGATAGAGTCAGGTACAAAGCTTTGATTTTCAAACTGCTCTCCTACAGCTTCTATCCTTCTCTTTGTAACTTCATCTCAAGTTTCCTTTTTGACCGTTATATTGTTGCTCCTAAATCTATTAACAGTCGTTCCTCAGGATTCTGTCCTGGCATCCACTCTCTTTCTATTATGCATCAATGGTCTTCTAAACCAAACTTCTTGGACTATCAACTCCTACGCTGGTGATACCACCCTGCACTTTTCCACGCCTTTTCATAGACGTCCAACCCTTCAGGAAATAAAAAGTTTATGCAGGGAAGCCACAGAACGTCTGCCTTCTGATCCCTCTAAAATTTCTGATTGGGGCAGAGAAAACTTTGTATAGTTCAGTGTCTCAGAAACTCAATTCCTCTATCTGTCAACTCGACACAACATTCCACTCTTCTTCATTGACACTCAACTGTCCCCCTCTTCTACACTGAACATCCTCGGCCAGTTCTTTTCTTATAATTTAAACTGGAAACTTCACATCTCATCTCTAGCTAAAACAGCTTCTATGAAATTAGGTGTTCTGAGACGTTCCCGCCAGTTTTTCTAACCCCCCCAAGCTGCTAACTCTGTACAGGGGCCTTATCCATTCATGTATGGAGTTTGCTTCACATGTCTGGGGATGGAGGGAGGGGGTTCCACTCATATTGCTCTTCTAGACAGGATGGAATCAAAAGCTTTTCGTCTGATCAACTCCTCTCCTCTGACTGACCGTCTTTAGCCTCTCTCATTGTTGCAATGTTGCATCTCTTGCCATCTTCTATCACTATTTCCACGCTAACTGCTCTTCTGATCTTGTTAACTGCATGCCTCCCCTCCTCCCACGGCCTCGCTGCACAAGACTTTCTTCTTTCTCTCACCCCTATACTGTCCACCTCTCTAATGCAAGAGTTAACCAGTATTCAAAATTCATCCCTTTCTCTGGTAACTCTGGAACTCCCTGCCTGCTGCTGTATTTCCACCTTCCTATGACTTGAACTCCTTCAAGAGAAGGATTTCGAGACACTTATCCTTAAATTTTTTACTACCGCTTGGGACCCTGTTCGGGGACCGGCTTCTCAGTGGGCTTTTTTTTTTTTTTATTGGATTTTTGTTGCTCTAGGTTGGTGTCCCCCCTACATAAGAAAAAAAAATAATAATAACTCAGTCATCCTGTCAATCACAACTTTCCTTCCATTCTTGTACATTTCATAGGGTATCTCATCTGGCCCTGTGATGTAGGTGTAGATGAAGATCAGAGACTTCACCTTTGCAAAGGCACAGCTACTATGTCAAGTTTTATTGATGATGGATTCCTCTCTCTCTCTCTCTCTCTCTCTCTCTCTCTCTCTCTCTCTCTCTTTTGTATGTTCCATATTTGGTATAGCAGGTGATTGTGGTGGTGTGCGTGGGTGAAGAGGAACAACCCCAGCCACATCACTGGCTGGTATGGGCAAAGGACGGGCACCGCGGCATACTGGTTCACATAACAGCAGGATGTAGGAATCCTGAATCTAGATACTTAATGAGTAGGACAGCAGAGTTTAGTGCATAACACGCATATTAGAGTCAGATATGGTAGCGGAGAGAAGAGGGCCGAGTGTGTAAGGGAGGGAAGTGAATCAAGTATGTCTGTCTGTACTGAAGTGTTGTGATAAATGAGTGTGAAGTTGTTTGGTAAACAAGTCTATTGTACCACTTGAAAATAAATATAGGAAGCCTGTTCAAATCTCGTATGATGCTTGGAAAGTATGAGTGATATGTTTGCTATGCCTTGTTGTGTGTGTTGTGAATACATTAACTGCTGTGGTTGTGATGTGCAAGTATCCATGATGATTAATGTCTATGTGATTGCGATTTTGTGCTTATATAAATGTAAGTTTGAGTGCTTTTCTACTTATGCGAAGAGGAACCATGTATATTTGTCGTTTTAAGTGTGTTGTGTATAATGTCAGGCTCATCTGGTTTACTCACCTGGTTTGTTAACCCCAGTGTTACGTTGTAAGGCAGGGTTAGGTATCACGTGAGAGCAGAAGGGTTTTTCTGTAGACTCCTCTGTCACGATTAAAGGTTTCAATTAAAAATGGTTATTACTTTCTTTAGCTTTTATTTGATTTATTAAAGTTCAATTTATTTTTAATTTTGATTGATTAAGTCGGATGGTAATTTTGTTTTATGTTTTGTTTACTTTGTTATTAGTAATTAAGATTAAAAGGAATTAATGTAGTAGCTGCCACCGGCCATGGTTTTTTGCCTAACATTTTTTGACCTTGTTTTGTATGGTAACGTTTTTAGCCGGAAGTCTATAAGGCACTGGAAAATTCCATGACAACCAGATTGAGTTTTATTGATGTTAGTTTGTAAATAACAGTAAAAATTTCATATAACTTTTCTCTTTGAATATACACTAGTATATCTAATAATTAATTTCTGTTACCTTGAAATTGTGGGATCCATCTACTGGAAACAATGTTACCTAATCAGTTCATGATCAATACTTTGAATGAATATTTTTCACCATTAATTTGAAAGTGCCCAGAGTTCCTTAATTTTCATAAAACAGCGTCCTAAAAAAAAAACAGTTGTAGATGTTACAATAATGTGTAAGTATCACTGGTGTATTACTATTGCATAGAAAAAAAAAAAAACCGCCCTAGAAGTTCACACACTAAATTTTAGGTTTTTTCCCCCTTAAGACCTAAGTAAACTAATTTCAAAGTGGATTTACATCTCTCTAGTACAAAAAAAAAATCTTGTTTATATCTTATAGTTTCTTCCCTTACAAAAAAAAAAAAAAAAAAAAAAAAAAAAACAGGCAAGGGGATTGGCCTCCTTCCTGTGGGGAACGATGTCAATCAATTTCACACAAATGATTAATATATATAGGCACAAAATATTTTCATATGAACAAAGCCCTTAAACAGTCCAGGATTTCGGGACTTGACGAGCATACTAACTGTGGACAACGATGTCAATCAAGACTGACCCCAAAATCTCGCGCGTAGCATTATAATTTATAGTACGCATCAAATCAGAAACGGGATTCTTCCTCGTAACTTGAAGCCATTATTTTGCATTATCAGGAAGAGTTTATCGCCCGTCAACATTCACAAATTATCCTTGAACAATTTTTCTAATGGTCCCACGTACTCCCGGATTCTAACACTATTAATAAATTTTGGATCTAAATATTAACAAATCATTTTTCTCAAGATACATAATATTTTCAGTTCTGGCATATTTCCTCTCAATCTACAATGTTTTGTGATTGGGATTTTTGATGTGACTGGCCCAACAGAAACCGGGAATATGGTTATTTTACAGTAAACCAAAGGACATTACTCCGAGCTCCTTCCTCGTCTCTATTTATCAACATCTAATTTAACAGCTTTTAGCTAACAATTTCATTTTTTTCATTCTAAAGTTTTACTGGTTGCATAAGTATATACAAAATTTTATTTACTTAATCAAGAAAAATTACAATTTTTTTATATTCATGACCGTTCCTTTAGGCTATATAAAACTATTTTTACGGGATTATTATCATTTGGATGGTATTACCTTATATATATATATATATATATATATATATATATATATATATATATATATATATATATATATATATATATATATATATATATATATATATATATATATATATTTTTTTTTTTTTTTTTTTCCTTCCTATCTGCAACTTTGTCCCATGACATAGGGACCGGAGGAAAGGAAGCAGGAATATAGCACAAACCCACTGGTAAGCCAGTACCACAGATAGAAAGTGACACAAAATTCTGATCCTTAAGACACGACTTAGTGTTCGATCGCGTGTAATTGTCTGTAAAGAATCTAGCCGCCTTGGTGTTCTAACCTGTCAAGGTTTCTGTGTGTGTAGTGGTCCCACACCCTGGAACTCCATTGTTAGTCTGACAAGTGAATTGCATGGCACGTGTTTTATATACCGTGTGCAACCGTCCAAGCTTCTCAACAATCTCAGTGTTTGGTTGGCCTTAGAACAGATCAAGTACGTGTGGATATTGAATTTTAGGTTGGTGGAGAGATTCATGCCAAGATGTTAATGCGTCTGAACTGATTCAAGCTGTGCATTATGGAGAGTGTATGTTTAGTGGATTGTATGACCGTGTGAAGCATAACAGTTATTGTGAGGACGGAAATGCATTTGCCAGGTACGCTTCCACTGTTGGAGGGCGTCTAGATCCTGCTGAAGACGTCTACACTAAAGTCATCCCTGGTGTTTACTGCCCTAACAGTAAATTATCGTTTGCAAAAAAGACTTGTAGAATTAGAAGAATTGGGTGTTGATAGGGTAAGATCATTAATATATAGTAAGAAAAGGAGGGAGTACCGGAACATAGCCTTGAGAAACAAGTGGAGAAAAGGACCTGTGCCAGAAGAAGAATGGTCGAGTTGAATACATTGAGTCCTGTCTGTCAAAAATGCAGCGATTCATTGAAGAAGTGGTCCTGTTTTGGTACTGTGTGGTACTATTTTAATTTACGTATCAGTTTCTTGTTAGGACTTTGTCAAAGGTTCTAGCAAAATCAAATACAACAACGTCTTCTTGTTTAGTGTCTTGCCGGTCAAGTTGTTCTGTAAAGTCATAAAATGTCGCAATAAGTTGCGATTTACATGAATGTCTGGGGCGAAAATCATGTTGTCTATCAGGAAAGATGTTACTCGCGTCGAGGTAATTCATTATGTTTATGTACTATGTGTCCAAAAATTTTGCATGGAATCGATGTTTGTGAGATGGGGCGATAGCTGGCAGAGTCAGTCCGGTCATCTGTTTTGAATAAAGGATTAATATTTACCAAGTCAGTCAGGTGGTAATGGTGCGGATGAAGGGGACTGATTGTAAATGGCCTGGAGCATGGGGGCAGGAATGGGGACACAGGATTTGAGGATGAAAGCTAGAATGTTGTCAGGGCCAGTAGATCTGGTCGTGTCAGGTGCTACAAGTAATTTTTTTGTAAATCGTACGTCGTAATGTCAATGGGAGCATGGCACGTTTGATATTTGGTCGTATCCTTGTGAGTGTACTGTAGTGGATACGTCTGATGAGTAATTGTGCTTTGTGTTCTGGTGATTATGGTGTTAATGTTGTCTTTAAGTAATGTAACAGTGTTAGTATCTACGCAATATGAAGTATTTGAAAAATGTTCTTTTATTTCTTATGTTGTTTAGGAGATAGCTTCGTGTTTGCGTTCCGTGATTTTTATGTTTCCGGCAACTGTCTTCAAATACGCTTGAGTGTTGTGTGTCTCCGCGCGTCTGTAGAGTTTGTTTCTTGCAATGTTGTCTGCGTGATTACCTGGAGAACCAGGGAAGTGTGTACCTACTCGGTGTCTTGTGGTACTGTATGTGCTTGTTCATGGCAGTGTGAATAGCATGTTTCAGACTGTTCAGTTCTCGAAGAAAGGTCTTGAATGAGGATCCATTGCAAAAACTGAAGATATTAAATTTGCATTCCCTAGAGAGATGTTTTTAAGTTGTATATGAGTTATAATGAGGCTGACGTAAGCAAAATTCTTTGGATAAGTAATCAGGTTGGAACAAGAAATAATGAGTTCAAGCTTGAAATATTTAGGTTCAAGAAAAAGATACAAATGAAATGGTTCTCAAATTGACTGGTAGATGAATGGAACGGACTCAGTAATCAGGTTGTCAGTGTTGAGTTATTAGGGAGCTTTAAAAGCTTAGACAAATTTATGGATGGGGATGTTAAGTGGAAAAAAGGAAGGTACGTTTCATACAGGGAGTGTCATGTGTAGGCCTGATGGCTTGATTTTTGCTGCTTCCCTTATTTTTTTATTCTTTATATATATATATATATATATATATATATATATATATATATATATATATATATATATATATATATATATATATATATATATATATATATATATATATATATATATATATATATATATATACGAGTATATACATTAGTTTGGTACCCATCCTCTAGCCCAGAGGTTCTCAAACTTTATTGTTTAGTGGCGCCCTAATGATATATCTTGGACTCGGATGGCACACCAACTCTACATCCATGAAAATTACTCGGCGCACTTTTGCACCACGGCACAGTTTGAGAATCACTGCTCCAGCCCATCAAGAATTCTTCCTCACTTCGTGGCACCAAAACACAGAATTTCCCAAAAGACATCATAGTGTATTTTACCTTATCAAGAGAAGTACAGGGAAGGACAGAAGGAGCTGCATTGTGTGTTTATAGACCAAGAAAAGTCTTACGATCGGGTGCCAAGAGAAGAGCTGTGGTATTGCATGAGGTGCTCGGGAGTGGCAGAGAAGTATGTAAAGGTGGTGAAGGACATGTGCGAAAACAGCGTAACAGCAGTAAGGTGTGCTGCAGGAATGACGGAGGGTTTCGGAGTGGAGGTGGGACTGCACCAGGGATCGGCTTTGAGCCCCTTCCTGTTTGCAGTAGTGATGGATAGACTGACTGGTGAGGTCAGACAGGAATCCCCACGAACTATGATGTTCGCAGACGACGTAGTGATCTGTTGCGAAGACCGGGAAGAAGTGGAGACGGAGTTAGAGAGGTGGAGGTATGCACTGGAGAGAAGGGGATTGAAAGTGAGCAAGGCCAAGACTGAGTACATGTGTCTCAACGGAAGTGATGGGGAGACAATAAGGCTACAAGGTGTGCAAATGACAAAGGTTAATGAATTTAGATATTTGGGGTTCACGGTACAGAGTAATGGAGACTGTGGTAAGGAGGTAAAGAAGAGAGTGCAAGCGGGATGGAATGGGTGGAGGAAGACGGCAGCAGTAACATGTGACAGAAAGGTTTCCGCAGGAACAAAGGGAAAGATTTATAAAACAGTAGTGAGACCCACCATGCTGTACAGTATGGAAACAATACCACTAACGAAAATGCAGGAAGCGGAGTTGGAAGTAACGGAATTGAAGATGTTGCGATTTGCTCTAGGAGTGACGAGGATGTATAAAATCAGAAATGATTACATCAGAGGAACAACACACGTACGTCGGTTTAGGGACAAAGCTAGGGAGGCTAGGCTGAGCTGGTTTGGACATGTCAGGAAGAATGACGAGGGATATGTGGAGAGGAGGATGCTGGACATGGATCTACCTGATAGGAGGAAGAGAGGGAGACCAAGAAAAAGATTTATGGATGCTGTGAATGCAAGTGGTGGGCGTGACAGAGGAAGGCGCAGAAGATCGAGCGCATTGGAGAAGAGTGATCCGCTGTAGCGAACCCTAAATGGGAGAAGATTCTGTCCTCACCTTTCCTTCCCAGCTTCCAACATGCGATACCTACTTCCTGGCTACTCAAGTTCTTCCCCATCAGTCCCATATTATCTCCCAAAGTAAAAACGTAGAGGCATGGAGAGAAGACAAGGTGGGTGGATGGGTTACGCAAAGAAAATGGCTGGGTATTATTGGTGTAAAATAGCTTGTTCTTTTATCTTTTCTTTCTTTACTATTTTATTTATTTTTAATGTCTGAAGCCAACAGATCCTGTAGGGTTAGTTTTTTGAGGCCCAAATGGTATATTATTTAGTTCCTGTAGTAGCCATTTTTTCATATAATTCATTGTATCAAATTTATGAATCACTGGCATCTATCAGCAAAGTATGAAAAAAGTGAACATTGTGTGATTGCTGGACAATTAAATTATTTATTTATTTGTTTATTTATTTATTTGTTTATTTTAAGACTGGATATGCATGCAAAAGTTCATGTTCTTATCACCTGTTTTCTTTCCCATTTCAAACGTAATGAAATTCTCTATGTTCGTAATCTTGTTTCTTCACCTATGCCCATCTTTATATTTATATGGTCGGCTGGTCGCTGTTCGCAGCCTCTTGCACTCCTGCCTGTCCTGTGCCTTTCATTGTCTTATTCTTCTCCCGCAGGTCAGCAGCGATGACGTCCTTTCAGTGTGTTAGTGATATAGACCTATATTCATTAATTTTTAGTGGTATGAAAGTAGTCGGGTGCTGTAAACTCATCAGTAACCCAGCAGTGACCTCACTGAACGTTTCCCTTTGTGTCTCACAACACAAGAGGGCAGTCAAAGCCTGTCCTCTGAGAACAACTCTCTTCCTTCACACAAAACTACATGCACCTAATTACACACACACACTTCACTCAAAATTCTAAATTAAATATGGCAACTCCTACTCCAGCCTCGGAGTTCCCATCCGAGGAGGGGACCAAAAATGTCCCCAGGTCTGACTGTTCTGGTATCAACCCTAAAGTGTCTTGACATCCCCTCAACTTTTTTCTTCATTAACTTCTGCAACATTCGCGGCCTTAGATTTAATTTACAATCTTTAGAACAAAACTTCACCTCTACTAAACCTCATCTTTTCCTCACTGAAACACAGGTGTCTGAGGCAACTGACAGTAGCTCCTTTTCTGTTTCCTCCTATTATCTCTATCATCATTTTCAATTCAAAACTGGATGTTGCGTCTATGTGCGCAATGACTTAACCTGCTTTCATATCCATGCTCTTGAATTTTCCGAATTTCTCACCATCTGGCGACAACTACAGAGTCACTCTCACCTAGCTCCTCTGACTATAAGAAATTATTTGACCACTTAACTTCCAAAGTGGAGCACATTCTGACTCTCTTCCCTTATGCGGAGATCTCCATTCTTGGAGACTTCAATGTTCACCACCAGATTTGGCTTTCCTCTTCCTTCACTGACCATCCTGGTGAACTAGCCTTTAATTTTTTTCTGCCCTCCATGACTTAGAGCAACTGGTGTAACACCTTACTTGTATTCCTACCGTATTTGTTACCGCCGAGCGAGTGAAAGAAGTTGTTGCTGAGCAAGCGTATGCTAAATAATATGATCTGTGTTATGGGAGTTGAAGTGAACTAGTATACTCGTATGAAGCATGGGTAACACTAAGGAAACTAAGTTAATTAGAGCAGAGATTATGGAAAGTGAATTCATTATGGTAGTTAATTGCAGTAATGAAGATGTGTGAGAGGAACTAGCTGTGGAGAGCTTAGCTGCAGAGAGGTAGTGAGGGTCGTGTTTACGTGGTAAAGTTGATGACATGGCGCGAAGGGTAAATAAGACACAGAGGGATCTCCCTAGAGGAATTAGTCACCCGGGAACTATTGCTGACCTAAGGATAAGACGGGCAGGCGTGAGGCGCTGAGGGCCAGCAGGAACGAAACCCGGAGGGACAGATTCCTTTTGTACCGCCACCCAGTTAGGAAAGATCGGACCTCTACAATACAGACGCAGGTGTTGCTTGGTGACAGGCCTCCTTAAGACCCCAAACACGTGAGTTCCACATCTGTGTTACGAGGGGTTGATTGCCCTAATTAGCATAATCCATGATTAGTGATGCATATGTTGATACAGTACGTAATGGTTAGTAGTGCTACGCATGTCTTATGTTTATTATGTATGTCTTCAGGTTTGACCGAATGCAATAAACGATTCGCGTCACCGTGTGGGTCTAAAATCATTTAGCTGCCTCCGGGCAGCTACAATATTGGAGATACGTCCAACATACCCTTTTTCTTACCTCCAATCCTTTCGCTTATGCTGTCACCCAATCTTCTCTGTTGGGTTCCTTCGATCACAATCTCAAATCTGTATCACTCCAATCCCTCCTCAGAATCTCCTAAAGCGGAGGTGCCTTTGGTGTTTTGCTTCTGCTAGTTGGGGGAACCTGAGGAGATATTTATTATGATGATTTTTTCTTGGAATGACTACAGCTTCGGTGTCAGAGACCCGTCTCTGTGTACTGAGCACATAACATAGATGATAGTGTCTGGCATGGAGGCGTACATTCCTCTCTCTTTCTCTCGACCTAAATCTTCCAAACCTTGGTTTAACACAGTCTGTTCTCGTGCTATACATGATAGAGATGTGGCCCACAAAGGTACTTGAGCCTTCCATCACCAGAATCTCATGCACTTTATATTTCTGGCCGGAATCATGCCAAGTCTGTTCTCCAACTAGCCAAAAAATGCCTTCATTAAAAGAAAGTATCAAAATCTTTCAAGATCTAAGTCCCCTCGTGACTTATGGTATCCAGTCAAAAACATCTCCAATAACTTTGCTTCTTCATCTTTTTCTCTTTTATTTCAACCTCATGGCACCACTTCCATCTCATCTATTTCTAAAGCTGAACTCTTCGCTCAAACCTTTTCTAAAAATTCTACCTTGGATGATTTAGGGCTTGTTCCTCCCTCTCCTCTACCTTCTGACTACTTCATACTACTCATTAAGATCCTTCACAGTGATGTTTTCCATGCCCTCGCTGACCTTAACTCTCGGAACACTTATGGACCTGATGGAGTCCCTCCTATTCTTCTCCAAAATTATGCCTCCGTGCTTGCACTTTGCCTAATCAGACTCTTCCAACTCTGTCTGTTAACAGACAGAGTTGGAAGACATTTTTAGGAACAGACATTCAGCCTGTTCCTAAAAATGGTGACCGTTCTAATCTCTCAAACTACCGTCTTATTGATTTAATTTCCTGACTCTCTATTCTCAACAGGAAAATTCTTAAACATCTATCACTTCACAACCTTCCATCTGATCGCTAGTGTGGGTTCTGTCGAGGCCGCTCTCTTGGTGAGCTTCTGGCTTTCCTTACTAAGTCTTGGTCCTCCTCTTTTAGGAATTTTGGTGAAACGTTTACTGTTACCTTGGACATATCAAAAACTTTTTGATAGAGTCTGACACAAAACTTTGATTTCCAAACTACCCTCCTATGGCTCCTCTCCTTCTCTCTGTAACTCAAGTTTTCTTTCTGACCGTTCTATTATTGCTGTGGTAGACGGTCACTGTTCTTTTGCTAAATCTATTAACAGTGGTGTTCCTCAGGGTTCTGTCCTGTCACCCACTCTCTTCCTATTATTCATCAATGATCTTCTAACCCAAAGTTTTTGTTATATCCACTCCTACGCTAATGATACCACTTTTCCACGTTTTTTTTTTTGCAGACGACCAACCCTTCAGGAAGTAAACAGTTCATGCAGGGAAGCCACTGAACACCTGACTTATGATTTTTCTAAAATTTCTGATTGGGGCAGAGTAAACTTAGTATTGTTTGCAGCATCCTTGTGCTGGCGTGTCACACACAAAGAGATACGAAATGCAGCATCACACTTAGTCATGTTTATTGAGGGTAATATCATAACACGCAAAAATGGGCTGAGAGGCAGACGTCTGTGTGTACAAGAGACCTGCTGGCTGCTTGTGTGTGTATGAAACAGGTCAGAATTTACTGCCTGATTTCTCCCAATGTGCGGACTCTCAAACTAGCTGCAGTGCAGCAACGGATGCATGAACACCATAAAAATATGTTGATCGAAGTTTGGGGTAGTGGAGAGTGGTGGACTTTGCCAGTATTAGTCAGTGAAGATTTTGACCAATGGTCTACCCGCACCCTCGACTCGTGAACTATATTCTGCGCATGCGTACTAAAGGCGTGATATCACAGTTGCCAAGGAAACGGAGACGCCGTGCTTGGAGTCAGAAATGGCAGAGTACGAGAATGCTGACACAGTCATGAATTTGACTGCAAGCCAGATTACTAAAATGACAAACCCCCAACAAAAGGCTCCTTTTAATATACTTTTGAATGCCAAGAGACAAGAAGATCCTGCAAAATCAACCCTTCTTGAAGAAATAACCTATCTACGAGAAGAGATACGGGAAATGAAGCAAATCCGGAAAGAAGTGGAGCTGTTAACTACAAGACTGGACGTTGTTTATACAATAATCCACGAACAATAACTCTTCCTGGAATCGATGGATAGCAAGGAGCGACGCCAGAACATCATAGTCCTGGGTGTGAAGGAAGAAGCGGATGAGATGGGGACGTCGGTTGACGAGAAAGTGAAGACAACCCTGGACACTGCTGGATACACCGATCTTGACATGACTGAATGGCAGATGAAGCGACTTGGGAAGGAGAACGAGATGAAGAAACGGCCCATACTGCTGAATGTCAACAACCAGAGATAAGGTGACGACATCCTGAGAGTAGCGACGAACTTGAAAGGAGCCAGAGGAACAATGGCTAGAATTTACCTGAAGAAAGATGTTCACCCATCTATACGAAAGGAACAAGCTTGACTAAGGATGTCAAAGTAGTGTCGTAGTGTCAAAGTTAAGACTGCAAAGGGAGTAATTAGTAGGCCAGTGCAAAAACTGCATAACTTGGAGCTTTCATCAGCAGGGGAGGATGTTACAACAGATGAAGCTCATAGTCCCTTAACACCAACAGATGCCTTCCCAGCATATGCTCAAGGTTCTGATGAGGCTCACTCCATGACACTGTCGTCAACTTATGTGTCTAGAACAGGACGAACTGTAAAGCCTCCTCAGAGGCTGAATATGAGAGATTTGAGGGTTTGAGATGTATTGTAGATTTAGGTTGATGATCAGTATTGTCCCTTTGGGTATTGTTTATTGTTTTATTGTATCATTTGCTTCCCAGGGTGAGGGTTGAGTTGTCTCTTAGTGAGACATTTGTATTTATACATCCTGATGCCATATGATCATGTTGTTGAGAGTAAGGATAGGAGTTATTAAAAGTACTCCTATGGTGGGGAGATGTTGGCGCCAGGGGTTTGAATGATGTTGACGCCAGAGGTTTGAACTTGGTTCACTCGTTTGTGAGGAAGAATGGGATTACCAAGATTATTTGTATTGAGACTTTAAAGGGTGTTGATATTTGATTTATTATTATATATGAATTTACATTAATTTGGGTATAAATTATATGTTTGTTCATAGGTCGGTGCACAAAAAAGCTGCGCCTGACGACGTGGCAAACCCGCAGGCAACAATGACGTGTCAGGCACAGCTTATTTGTTGGCTTATTTGTTGAACTGTTGGCGAAACTGGATAAAACTGCCGTCCATGAAGGGTCGGGAAGTAGTGAAGATAAGTCTGCAAGTGCAAGCGCAGTGTCTACTAGTGCCAGTGTGAATCTTCCACGGCTCGGCTTGCCGAAGTTTAGTGGTGAACTAACCCAGTGGCAGTCATTTTGGGATTTGTTCGTGGCCATGGTAGACGACTCTACTCTACCAGACATCAGCAAGTTCACCTATCTGCAGGCCTTATTGGAAGGTGAGGCCAAGTATGTCATCCAAGGCTTGTCACTTACTGCAGTTAATTATGCTGTGGCCTGTAATCTGTTGAAGGAGCGGTATGGGAAGCCAGAGAGGATTATCTTCGCCCACATTCAAGCTCTTCTTGGCTTGAGCATGCCGTTCAAGCCTCAAGGATCTACAACTTATGTGTCTGCCTTGAGAAAGCTGCAGGATGACCTCCTGATCCACATCAGGAGTTTGGAGGCACTGGGGGTAAGTGGCAGTGAGTTTGGCGTCTTCCTCACTCCAGTGATTTTGTCCCGTCTGCCGAGCGACATCCGTTTGGAGTGGTCGAGGGAAGGATCGGGTCACGAAAGGGATCTCGCATGGCTGCTGGATTTTCTTAGGAAAGAGATTGAGCGCCGTGAACGCTCAGACTACTTTGAGGACATCACTACTGCTGCAGGGACAGACGGCCGCAGTGTGAGGGAGTCGGAGAGAAGAAAGAAGTCTCCTAGTTCTGCACTTGCTCTTCAGACAGTCTCAGAGACATATTCAGGTGGGTGTGGATTTTGTAATAAGTTCCATTCCAGTGAAAAGTGCTTTAAAGTTATCAAACTTCCACATGCAGAACGACTGGAAAATATTCGTTCTGCTGACCTGTGCTTTAAGTGCTTAAAAAGGGGGCACGTAGCTAGAGGTTGCAAGGCAAAGTGCTCTAAGTGTAAAGGCAACCATAATGTCCTTCTCTGCTCAAAGGATAATGTTTCACCTAAGGGCAGGACTGTTAGTCAGCCGGCCAAGGAGAGTGAAGGTGAAACGGGAGATACCAATGTTATGCCTGGTGATCTAGTTGGTGTTTGTCATTCTTCACATTTTAAACAAAGGTGTTGTGTCTTGCCAACAGCAAAAGTTAAAGTGTATGGAAAGCATGGCAAGTACAGTGAAGCTAACTTGTTGTTCGACTCTGGGGTAGATCGATCCTATGTGTCGAGTGAATTTGTAAGGAAGGTTAGGCCTACATTGGTATCTTCTGAACAGATGTCCTATTCTGCCTTTGGGGGAAGTAAGAGTTCTAGATCTACCCAGTGTGATATTTATGACCTGAATTTAGTTGATGTTAATTATGAAGCTGTGTGTTTACTTGCAGCTGAAGTGCCCACAATATGTGCTCCATTATTACGTCCTTGTGTTCCAGCTGAAACACTACTGCCCTTTAAGTCTGTGCAGTTAGCAGATGAGTATGAGCGGGACAGGAAGGTAAATGTGGACATTTTGATAGGACTTGATGCCTATTGGAAATTTGTAATCCCCAACAAGAATTTGCAGGTTGAGGGACTAGTGGCTGAAGAGACGGTGTTTGGTTGGATCCTGTCTGGGATTTGTGCTTCGGCATCCAAGGGAAATGTTAAGTTGTCTCAGATGTTATGCATTAACAATTTCAATGAGAATGAGTTACATAAGTTTTGAGGTTTAGAGTCAGTGGGAATTTGTAACAAGGAAGTACATCCTGATGTTAGCAACCATCCTGTGTTAAAATCCTTTTCAGAGACAGTTAAGTTTAAGGATGATAGATATGAGGTTGCTCTTCCCTGGAAATCAGAGCATAAGTGTAGCCTCCAAAATAAAGAAAGGCTTGCAAGAAACAAGTTGTTATGTTTGATGCATAAATTTAAATCCAATCCTAAACTTCGGGAGGAGTATGATGCCGTATTTGAGGGTTACGAACGGGAAGGCATCATTGATGAGGTACCTGAGGGTGAGATGAACACCCCATACCCCACATTCTACCTTCCTCATCATCCTGTCATCAGGGAAGTCAGCACCACAAGTAAAGTAAGACCAGTCTTTGACGCATCTGCTGTGAGCTATAATGGAGTTTCATTAAATCACTGTTTTGAGGTGGGTCCCCTTCTTAACCCACAGTTGATAGAGGTAATTATGAGGTTCAGAAGGTGGAAGGTTGCTTTAACTGGTGATATAACTAAAGCTTTCCTCCAGATTAATGTAAGGAAAGAAGACAGGGACGTGCATAGATTTCTTTGGAACTATAATGGTAACATTCGGATAATGAGATTTACTAGAGTTCCATTTGGCAATAAAAGTAGTCCATTACTGTTGAATGCAACTGTTAAACATCATTTTAAAAGCTTTCCTGATTCTGAAGTTATTGCAGAGCTTATTTTTTTTTTTTTTATGTAGGAAGGACACTGGCCAAGGGCAACAAAAATCTAATAAAAAAAATGCCCACTGAAATGCCAGTCCCATAAAAGGGTCAAAGCAGTGGTCAAAAATTGATGAATAAGTGTCTTGAAACCTCCCTCTTGAAGGAATTCAAGTCATAGGAAGATGGAAATACAAAAGCAGGCAGGGAGTTCCAGAGTTTACCAGAGAAAGGGATGAATGATTGAGAATACTGGTTAACTCTTGCATTAGAGAGGTGGACAGAATAGGGGTGAGAGAAAGAAGAAAGTCTTGTGTAGCGAGGCCGCGGAAGGAGGGGAGGCATGCAGTTAGCAAGATCAGAAGAGCAGTTAGTAGAAAAATAACGGTAGAAGACAGCTAGATATGCAGCACTGCGCCAGTGAGAGGCTGAAGACAGTCAGTTAGAGGAGAGGAGTTGATGAGACGAAAAGCTTTTCATTCCACCCTGTCTAGAAGAGCAGTATGAGTGGAACCCCCCCAGACATGTGAAGCATACTCCATACACGGACGGATAAGGCCCTTGTACAGAGTTAGCAGCTGGGGGGGTGAGAAAAACTGGTGGAGACGTCTCAGAACACCTAACTTCATAGAAGCTGTTTTAGCTAGAGATGAGATGTGAAGTTTCCAGTTCAGATTATAAGTAAAGGACAGACCGAGGATGTTCAGTGTAGAAGAGGGGGACAGTTGAGTGTCATTGAAGAAGAGGGGATAGTTGTCTGGAAGGTTGTGTCGAGTTGATAGATGGAGGAATTGAGTTTTTGAGGCATTGAACAATACCAAGTTTGCTCTGCCCCAATCAGAAATTTTAGAAAGATCAGAAGTCAGGCGTTCTGTGGCTTCCCTGCATGATATGTTTACCTCCTGAAGGGTTGGACGTCTATGAAAAGACGTGGAAAAGTGCAGGGTGGTATCATCAGCGTAGGAGTGGATAGGACAAGAAGTTTGGTTTAGAAGATTATTAATGAATAATAAGAAGAGAGTGGGTGACAGGACAGAACCCTGAGGAACACCACTGTTAATAGATTTAGGAGAAGAACAGTGACCGTCTACCACAGCAGCAATAGAACGGTCAGAAAGGAAACTTGAGATAAAGTTACAGAGAGAAGGATAGAAACCGTAGGAGGGTAGTTTGGAAATCAAAGCTTTGTGCCAGACTCTATCAAAAGCTTTTGATATGTCCAAGGCAACAGCAAAAGTTTCACCAAAATCTCTAAAAGAGGATGACCAAGACTCAGCAAGGAAAGCCAGAAGATCACCAGTAGAGCGGCCTTGACGGAACCCATACTGGCGATCAGATAGAAGGTTGTGAAGTGATAGATGTTTAAGAATCTTCCTGTTGAGGATAGATTCAAAAACTTTAGATAGGCAGGAAATTAAAGCAATAGGACGGTAGTTTGAGGGATTAGAACGGTCACCCTTTTTAGGAACAGGTTGAATGTAGGCAAACTTCCAGCAAGAAGGAAAGGTAGATGTTGACAGACAGAGCTGAAAGAGTTTGACTAGGCAAGGTGCAAGCACGGAGGCACAGTTTCGGAGAGCAATAGGAGGGACCCCATCAGGTCCATAAGCCTTCCGAGGGTTTAGGCCAGCGAGGGCATGGAAAACATCATTGCGAAGAATTTTAATAGGTGGCATGAAGTAGTCAGAGGGTGGAGGAGAGGGAGGAACAAGCCCAGAATCGTCCAAGGTAGAGTTTTTAGCAGAGGCTTGAGCAAAGAGTTCAGCTTTAGAAATAGATGTGATAGCAGTGGTGCCATCTGGTTGAAATAGAGGAGGGAAAGAAGAAGAAGCAAAGTTATTGGAGATATTTTTGGCTAGATGCCAGAAATCACGAGGGGAGTTAGATCTTGAAAGGTTTTGACATTTTCTGTTAATGAAGGAGTTTTTGGCTAGTTGTCGGTGCCGAGGTTGGAATTAATGGGTGCTTTTCTGTGTGCTAGGCTATCTGTATTTGTGAAGACTTCCCTATACTTAACTGATGTACAAATGTACTGCTGGACTGATTCTAAAGTAGCATTGTCATGGATAAAGGGAGACCCTAATAGATGGAAGACTTTTGTAGCGAATAGAGTAACTGAGATTCAGAGTTTAATCACCCCAGTTTAGTGGAAGCAAATTCCTGGTAAAGATAATCCAGCAGACCATATTTCCAGAGGTGCCTTTACTGAAGACTTAATTTCCTGTACCTCGTGGCTGAATGGTCCTGCTTGGCTCTCTGAACACTTTACTTCCATGCAACAGGATGAGGTACCAGCAGCACTACCCATTGTAGAGGAGGTATTCCCTGACAGCCCAGTGACATGCTTAGTGTCCGAGCATCCATCAGTAGGGATTGACTACGCCCGCTGGGATAATTTTACAAAAGCTATTAAGTGTGTAGCTTGGGTAATAAGGTTTGTGAACAATTGTAAACCTCATGCTGTTAAATGTTTTGGGCCCTTGTCTTATACAGAGTTAGATCAAGCTAAGACAAAGTTTGCGGTCTCTGAGCACTACCTGGTAAAGGCTTTGTTTTGAGTTATTTGTTCTATTATTATTTTGAGTGCTTGTTATGCCCCTCTTTCCGATCTAAAACCAAATTGATTGTCGTTGTAGTGGTTGTCATATTCCAGGTGTGCCGCTGGGTAGTGAAGACAGGCATCGGCAATACTGCATGAGCTGCTAGTGGAGGCAGCTTGGAGAGACCGGAAGTGGCATGGACGGTGATCGGTCGGCAAAGCAGCAGCGTGCTGGTCAATCACGGAGGGGCCGACATTATATAAGGAGCCGTGATGGCCCCCCCCCAGGAGAGAGAGAGAGAGAGAGAGAGAGAGAGAGAGAGAGAGAGAGAGAGAGAGAGAGAGAGAGAGAGAGAGCGCCCGTTTCCCATCTATGCCACACTGCAATGCCACAGAGAAGTGAAGCCAAGAGGAGAGAGAGCGCCCGTTTTCCGCCTACGTAACACTTGTGCTGACATCCTGCAGTGTGCTACCCTAGTGTGACGCTACGATGCTAGTCGCCTGCCGCTGCCATGACGTGACTGGGCCCCAGGCCATGGTGTGAGGTTTGTGTGTGTGTGTGTGTGTGTGTGTGTGTGACACCTGCGTGGTCTGTTGCGGCGTGGGCCACCGGAGGAGACAGCTGTGCAATGCTGTGTACAAGTTGTGACCCCATAGTGTCCTATGCGGTGCCACTGTTCTGTGAGGTGGGCCACGTTACCCAGCGATAGAGACACTTTGTTGAGTGAGGGCCGGTGGTGCGACCCTTACTTGTACTGTACCGTGGTAGTGTGCCATGAGTCCTGCGGTACTGCTCTGTGCAGGCAATAAAGACAGGAGTGCTAGTGAGACTATTTTGTTGCCCTTCCTCTCCTCTCAGTAGTCTGTTGAGTCCAGACAGGTGCTATGTCTGCGTGCCTTATCCCCACTAACCAAAAGAAGCCGACCACGACAGCAGTGGTGGATTCCTCTTGTTTGTGGTGACCGCCTTGGGCTGCTGCAGTGGTAAGTGTGTACCTGAAGGCGCCTGAAGGCCGGAAGGGGCGTGCACAACAGTAATATCATCCTCTTAATTTTTCTCATTAATCACTAAGATTTATTTCCAGACTTCCCAATGAACTTCTTCTTTATCTTTATTAGAGTACTTTTTGGTGTTGTTTTTGTTTAGATAGCAACAGATGGTGCGCCGGTCGCCAACAGCTGACAGGGGCCTTGGCAGGAGGATAGCGAGCATTACCTGGATTTAAAATAATGGCTCCCTATAACAGCAAGTGCTGCTGTTGTATTTGAGTAGAAAAGAAGAGTACTCTGCAAGCAGTGAGACTCCATGTATTCTCCACTGACGTCAGAAGGTACGTGTGAAGGGCTGACCGAGGTAATGTTGTCAACTTCAAATAAAAGGCAGTGTAAATAAAGGGAACGCCGTCACCTCCGAGGACTTATCTCAACACGTGTCGACAGTGCCTAGTGGCTGACATGGGGTCACCGGATGGCTGGGCCACATCCGGCAGGTCTAAGTTGCCAGTTGTGTTTCTTCCTTGCAATGTTACCAGGTCAGGCAAGGATACTACACCCTCTCTCTCTCTCTCTCTCTCTCTCTCTCTCTCTCTCTCTCTAAGATATATGATCACTATTTGCTAAATGTGCATAATCTCTCCCCCCCCCCTCTCTCTCTCTCTCTCTCTCTCTCTCTGGCAAGAGATATGATCACTTTTACGTCGCGAGACAAGCATCATGTCTCTTTTTCTCTTATCACGGACGGAGAGAGAGAGAGAGAGAGAGAGAGAGAGAGAGAGAGAGAGAGAGAGAGAGAGAGAGAGAGAGAGAGAGAGAGAGAGAGAGAAAGTAGTATCCTCACCTGACCTGGCAATACTGCAAGGAAAATATACAACTAGCAATTCGGCCCTAACAGACGCAGTCCAGCCAGCCGGGGATCTCATGTTGACACTAGTGCCCTTATCTCCTCATATTTGGTCATTTGTGATTGCTAGCAAATCCTGTAGGCTTTATTTCTTGCTCTTGAACGATAGATAGACGTTATTTAGATAGCTGTGGGGACTAGACAAGTTAATACTGAACGTTCTGTTGGTGTGGCGTAAATAGTGTGTGCTGATACATGTTGCTCACTTTTCCAGGCCACCGAGGAGGCTGCATATGCTACACAGACCTTGCTGAGGTCACTGAGGAGATTAGTCAAGTTAATATTAACAGTAATGTTCTGCTGGTGTTGGCAGAACAGTGGTGTTTACTGTTGAGGCCACAGTGCCCTCTAGCATGCATGGCACTGCTGTCAGGCATACTGTTGGCTGGGTTACTGTCTCTTGAAGATTATTATTGTACTCCATCCTCTTGTCTTGTGCCGTGGTCTGCCTTGCAACACTTTATTGGTTCTTGGCTGAGTGCAATATTGTGTACTACATGGCCTGAATGGGGGAAAAAAGTGGAGTTTCCAGTAACCAGTAGAGTAAGAAAAAAATTACAAATTTATTTGTTATATTTGCATAACTTTCTTTTCTTTGCAAAATTGCTGTAGCAATTTTGTCTTAGATGTGTTAGTGTGTTGGATGTTGTAACTCCACATTGACCAAGAAGGAACAACAAAACTAATGTTAGTTTGCTGGAACGGTTAATCTGGCTATCACGTCCGTGTTACATACAAACACGAAACTCGCATGTTGTGGAGAAGGGTTCGGTGATTTTGCCGTAAACGTAAAAAAAAAAAATTGGTGCACAAGTCTAGTATGGGTGTAATAGCACTCGAGAGTGTGGAGAAATTTGATATTTTCTAAGTCCAGCGAGCTGTGCACCAGTCAATAGTAAACACTGAAATTATTATTATTTTTTTTTTGTTTATAAATGGGATTTATGGGTTGTGGCATATTAGGATTTCATGGTATATATACAGCTGATCCCTCCAATCACATGCTGCTACTCTTCAGGCCATTCCTGAGGCCACCCACCAATCATGATTTCCACAGTAGATTCAGTTACACTTTTCATTTGTTTTAGAGACGCATCAGGCATTCTGATAGAGGATCATTGCCATTTGTTAATATGGCTATGCAATGGAGAGATGTGAAGCAAACAGAGCTAGTGTTCAGCAGAAAAAAAAAGTCACCATGTGGGATATTTAGCAACAGTAATGGTTAAGATGCGCTATACAGATGTAAGGAAGAGGTTCCATGTATTTGTTAAGGAAGCCACCGGTCTAGGGGCTACAATAGATTAGGAAAATTTTAAATATTAAGGTCAATTTCCTTAGATATTTGAACGCCCTTATTTCACATATCTTTCATCCAAAACCCCCAATTCCTCACAGGGCCCCCGAGCTTGTTTGGTGGGTTAGGAGGTGTTGCGGTAATGGGGGGACGAACTTCTTATAAACAAATACCAAGTTTAGTCTCTCCAGCATGCCATTGTTTGTCATTTACCAGTCATGTTTCTAAAATGCTATTGTTACGCCCACCCTCACTCCGAGCGGGCGTGTTATCCACACGGACACGGGTCGAGAAACTAGAGCAGCGGGGCCTCAAATAAGTCACACTCTGAACGCCGTGACAAGGCGCACACACACACACACACACACACGAGGCCGAGGCACAAGGGAAAACACGGGCACTATTTCCTAGGTTTATTGACAAATCCTCCGCAAGTACACTGCTTTACAAGTTCACAGGGGCATCACAAGTCTCCCAGGGAACGACAGGCACTCAACAAGGTACTCAACAGGCAGAGAAACACTTCCAAAGCAGGCAAGCACACACTGGCTTCATCTCGGACCACACGTCTCGGCTCTCTCTGCCTTCCTGCCTCTCCCAGTGCTGCCACCTCCAACAGTGCTGCCACCCGCACCCATACTCCTGGTGTAACACTATTTTGTTTCAGGTTTGTAAAACGGCTCCATGCTCTCCGTACCACTTGAAAGGAACTCACACTACCAGGCTCACTGTGATGCCACAGGGTGATTGCTTAGTGTAATCACTTCACACAACAACGTGTCTTATGCCTACTGTCAATTGAAAAAAAAATAAAATAAATAAAAATAACAGGAATTTTATTTATATAGCAGTCAAACATCTTTAATAACTTAAATTTATGCTGATTATAATTTTTTTTTTTTTTTGTACAGGCTGCTTTTCTATAAATGGTTGTAAGAAACAAGACACACACATTTATCTGGATAAATTATATGCTGTATAGTTTTTTGTTTGTCTATCTATGCATATATCAATCTATCTATATCTATATTTATTTATCTATCTGTCTATCTATCTATTTATCTATCTATCTATCTATCTATTTACCTATCTATTTATCTATCTATCTATCTATCTATCTATCTATCTATCTATCTATCTATCTATATATATATATACTCGTATATATATATATATATATATATATATATATATATATATATATATATATATATATATATATATATATATATATATATATATATATATATATATATATATATATATATATATATATATATATATATATATATTGTTATGATCACAGTTCCCAGCCCCTTCACCAAGCTGCCACACCTGGACTAGCTTCACTGAGCCATCTCCTACGTGGACTCAATGCAGGGCTCAAACATGGGTGCAGAGGGTCCCTTGTGACTCCTGCACTCTATTCATGACAGTAGTAACTCCAGATCTCTCTAAGCTGGGGTCACCAATCTGTTTTACCAACCCATAGACAAGGAAGATGCTCCAAACAGCATTTAACAGCCACAGCTGCGGAAAAAGTGACAATCACGTGTAGGAAAAAAAACAGTTAACACACAATAATATATGATGTATAATAATGATATGATACATATGATCAAGGTATAATACCCTGTTGGGCTTCCACCCACCGTGACAGTCCTCCCAACAGAGTGTTATGGCCTCAAGCCGAGTAATATCATTTACTGTCTCCTGGCCAACAGGCCTTGTCAGGACTTGGGGAGGGAGTAAAGTTTACTACGTGGCTAATTACTATGGTCCTCTGTGGCTGAACTGCTCAGCCTGCAGTAGCATTTAAGACAAAACAGGTAACTAACAAAAGTCACAAGAAACTGCTACGAAACGAAAGAGTTTCCATGAACACACATGAGGGTTAGTCACCACTAACTGGGCAAACTTACACTTGTACACCCGAAGAGCCATGGTGTGTAATTCACTACTACACTTATTGGTAGATTACTATGGAGAATCCTATTCTATTTAAATGGGCTGGGGCATACGGCCGATAATGATTTACTTTTTTCCCTTAAGCAACTAAACTTTTTTCCCTTAAGGCAACTAACCTGGCTACCTAGTATCCCGCCTTAATCTCTGATAAATGCTAGAGCAAGTCTTGGTACATCTGCTCCTTCAAACAACAGGGTAGCGACTGATGAGTAAAAGTACTCTAACTGCTTTCCTGCACCACTGCTAAAGGGGGGGAGAGGGGAGAGTTATGACAAACACACACACACACACACACACATACAGACATGCGCCCACATCTGCTCCTAGTGCTTATTAGCATTACATACTTTTCATTATTAAGTGTATAAATTACATAGTGACTGAGGTTATGGATATTTCAGAACTGTAAAATATGGATCTCATTTCAACATACTGCCTCTCAGTCACAGCAGTTGCAGCAAGACCTGAGGACTGCAATCATACTTAACATAGAATCATGTCTGGTACTTGATACTGTCTGCATTTCTCGAAGAGAACATGGCTGCCATTTGTTCAACTACTATTCATTACTGTCACACATACTATTAGCAAGTTACAGTCATGTTTCATACTGCTTAATATTATTTACAATGAAATTTAAGATTTAATTTTTCCTGCTAATGTGATAACAGTATTACAGATGACACCACCAAGAGCCACACACTGTAGGGTTCTACATATTCTTGTCTGACTTCTTGCTACATGGAGATCTTGGTGGGGGTAAGTCTTACCGCCAGCAGGCGGCGAAGGTTGATTTAGACCCACATGATGACACGAATCATTTATTGTATCCGATTAAATCTGGTTGGATCCGCTTGAATTCGGTCAAAACCTGAAGACATACATTAATGATCATAGAAAATATTCTATATGAATAATTTGTGTAATACAGGTATGATTCTGCACGTTACTTATAGGGTAATATATTCTTACACAGACAGTTGTTACACTTAGGTGTTTGGGTCTTGGGGTAATCGTTAAGAAACACGCACGCCCTTTCTGACAGGTGCTCTAGGTAGGTCTATCTACTTCTGTCTCTGCAGCAACACATGTCTTCCCTGCACGAGTGTCCTCAGCAAAGTGTCCCCATCGTCCTCAGTTACTGCCTGGGTTCCTAACCTGCCCATTGTTATCCATTAGCGACGGCGATAAGGCCGGCCTCATCTTAGCCTCATGTCATAACAAGCATCCTTCACCTCCTTACATCAACACTACCTCAACACCGACCATACAAGAAATTCGCTGACTTAGGCTGTAGTCGCCAGCTGTGTCGCCTCACAAGGCTGGTGGCGAGAGACTAATACGAGGCATGTGTAACACTAAGGAAACTGCAGAGGTAGTGAGGGTTGTGTTTACCCGGTAAAGTTGATGACATGGTGCGTAGGGTAGATAAGACACAGAGGGACCCGGGTCACCCGGGGTCGCATATCTGGCCCAGCGACCTCAGAAGGGGGCATATTGTGTCCAGGCTTCAGAGAGAGAGGTGTCGTGACTCGCTCTACTTTCTCCATAAACCTTAGACCCTCAAACGCCGACCCTCATAGTCGTAAGTGTTGCATTCTGGTTAAGTCAAAGTACACTGAATATTGAATATTATTATATGTATTGCATTTGTGTCTATTATTCTGACAGCTTGTTAAGGGGTAAACCATCATGTATTTGGTTATTATATTGCCCTCTGTTATGATGGAATGTTACTTCTTTATGATGCTTATGTGCCTTACGTTCATGCGGATGTTTTATTGTATTTCAATACTCGTGCTGATGTCAAATTAATTGTCACTACAGGTTAACCGCATTAAAGCGAGTAAGCGACTGGGTCGTTTGTCATCCTGATCCCTTATAGACGTGACGGCGTCTACAAGGCCTCGTCTTGGTCCTCGCCCTGACCTCCAGGTCCTTTCCTTCCTCATTGAAAAACTCGCTTGCACAACAACAACTTCTTTCACCCGCTTGGCGGTAACATTCCCCCTGTCAGGCTTCGCTCGAAATTCACATATTACGTAAACTCACGTAGTCCCAGCGTCACCCAACAGAGTTCGTAACCGGTGGCCCCTTTCTCAGCAGTGAAGGAGTTAGAGTTGTGCACATGATCTTTTTCCATAGCAGATAGGAGATAATTCTCTTCACTTGATCAGCTGACTAACAATTCAATGTGATCAATACCTGAACTAGACAACGGCACGTGGTGGAAGAGCAATTACGTTAATGAGTGTAAAAAACCCCGACATTTATGTTATGGTTCAAGCTGCGGGGAAAAACTCCGTAACGTAGTCACTCATACCACTGGCGAGGCACCATTATGTTCAGAACCGCGTGGCGATATCTGCAACCACACGGCGGTCACTGGGCATCGGTTAGTAAAGCTTGGACATGTTTCCAGCTCCGCCAATATGTTACATTTACGACAGGTTTCATCCTCATCTCTAGTCAAGAACGAGTTTCATACCCTCAGCATCACACCAGTTCTCAGTTCATCGAGGTTCTCTGTTCACTATCACCATGTCAGTCCTCAGACCGATGTGTATAACGACATAACTGTGAGCACAGAGTTGCAAAAGGTTAGCGTTCAAAGATGTCAGGATCTCTAGTTGTCTTTCTTCTTACGATGTGCTCCCCCTGTTGAGGCTCTCGTGACACGGTGGTCACGTGCGAGCATTGAAGAGTCCTTGTCCTCCCCCTGGTCTACTACGTCCAGTTCGGCTCCAAGGGTTAAGATTCCATCTGGAGTGACCTTGCTTCCTCTCGTGTTCATGCGAGGTATCTGAGTCCAAGACACTCAAACCCCTCGCTTGAGCGTCGTTGCAGGCAACCAATGATAGCGTCTCGCCTCTGTCCTCTGTAAGTACACAGCCATAAGCACACAAATCACTCCTTGGTAGTGTCCAGCCTCTGCAAGCACACAAGCTCACCCTCTGGTGGTGTCTAACCACCCCTGATGGTGTCTTGATCACTGCAAGCACACAAGCTCACTTCCTGATGAAGTTTGGTCTCTGCAAGCACACCATCTCACTCCCTGATGGTGTCTGATCCCTGTAAGCACGCACACATGCTCGCCCCCTGATGGTGTCTAATCCCTGTAAGCACACAAGCTCACCCTCTGGTGATATATAGCCTATGCAAGCATACAAATGCACTCCCTGATGGTGTCTGATCCCTGCAAGTACACAAGCTCACTTCCTGATTGTGTCTGCTTCCTGCAAGCACACAAGCTCACTCCCTGAGGGTGTCTGATCCCTGCAAGCACACACTCACTTCCTGATGGTGCCTGGTCTCTGTAAGCACACCATCTTACTCCTTGATGGTGTCTAATCCCTGCAAGTACACAAACTCACTTCCTGATGGTGTCTGGTGTCTGCCAGCACACAAGCTCACTCCCTGATGGTGTTTGATCTCTGCAAGCATACAAGCATACAAACTCGTTCTCTGGTATAAGCCTCTGTAAGCATACAAACTCAGTCCCTGGTGATAGCCTTAGCAAGCAAACAACCTCAGTCCCTGGTGGTAGTCTCTGTAATCATACAAACTCAGTTCTGGTTGCCTCTGCAAGCAAACAAACTCAGTCCCTGGTGGTTGCCTCTGCAAGCAGACAAACTCAGTCCCAGAACTTTTTTTTTTTTTTAAGCAGTAATTCGCTCCTGTCCCCGTCTGGGTCATAACAGGTCCTCTTTATGCAATAATTCGCTCCTCCCCCCGTCTGGGTCCAAAGCAGGTCCTCTTTACGCAATATTCGCTCCTGCCCACAGTCTGAGTCCAAAGCAGGTCCTCTTCACGCAATAATTCGCTCCTGCCCCCGTCTCGGTCCAAAGCACGTGGCTCCTTGGGTCACCGTGAGCTACAGTCAACACACAAACGAACACACTCTTTACCTCAACCTCGGAGGGCCGGGCTTTCCTCCCGCCGCTCCGTGAGCCACAGCTATCACTTGAGCGAATACACCCCTCCTCCCCCGTTCCCCGGAGGAGCAGGTTGGCCATCCGCCGCTCCGTGCATCACCGCCAACACACGAACGCACACTCCCCACCCAGTCCTCGTGAGGAGTAGGGAGGCCGTCCGCCGCCCCGTGCATCATCGCCAACGCACGAACGAACACACACTCCTTACCCAGTCCTCGGAGGAGTAGGGAGGACGTCCGCCGCTCCGTGCCCACCGCTAACGCACGAACGAACACACACTCCTTACCCAGTCCTCGGAGGAGTAGGATGACCACCCGTCGTTCCGTGCGCCACTGCCAGCACACGAACGAACACACACTCTCTACCCAGCCTTCGCACGGGCAGGCTTGCCGCCCGCCGCTGCGTGCATCACAAACACACGAATGAACACACTCACTACCCAGTCCTGGATGGGTGCCTTTCGTCTCTTCTTGTGATGTCTGTTGCCAGGGGTGACGTCCACTCCGTGTGTCCGGCGTTGATGCTGGTTCCAGGGTCCCTTCTCTGGTCACCCAGCACCGTCTTCCTCGGGCGCGCGTCAAACCACGTTTTGACTGTTACTGCCAGCAGGCGGCGAAGGTTGATTCAGACCCACACGATGACACGAATCATTTATTATATCCGATTGAATCCGGTTGGATCCACTTGAATTCGGTCAAAATCTGAAGACACACATTAATGATCATAGACAACATTCTATATGAATAATTTGTGTAATACAGGTATGATTCTGCACGTTACTTATAGGATAATATATTCTTACACAGACAGACACAGACAGACACTTAGGTGTTTGGGTCTTGGGATAATCGTTAAGAAACGCGCTCGCCCTTTCTGACAGGTGCTCTAGGTAGGTCTATCTACTTCTGTCTCTGCAGCAACACACGTATTCCCTGCACGAGTGTCCTCAGCAAAGTGTACCCATCGTCCTCAGTTACTGCCTGGCTTCCTACCCTGCCCATCGTTATCCATTAGCGACGGCGATAAGGCCGGCCTCACCTTAGCCTCATGTCATAACAAGCATCCTTCATCTCCTTACATCAACACTACCTCAACACCGACCGTACAAGAAATTCGCTGACTTAGGCCTCATCTTGGTCCTCGCCCTGACCTCCAGGTACTTTCCTTCCTCATTGACAAACTCGCTTGCACAACAACTTCTTTCACCTGCTTGGCGGTAACAGTAAGATTCACTGAAAGTGTAGTAATCTCCTTTCATATTTTTCAGGGCTCACTCCTTATTACTGGTTTCCAACATTTGGTGGGTCATCTGGTATTCTTAAAGGTTGTGAGTTGGATAGCTCTCTGCAAGGGGATTTTATACCAGATGTTATATAATTACAAATATCCATTGTCATCATTCCTCAGAAAATGATTATTACGTGTAGTTATGAAAGATTTTCTAAGAATTCAGTGTGTACAAACAAGATCTAATTTGAAGAGTTTATAAAAGAATTAAATGTATTATTCCTTAGCTTAGTATTAAATCTGAAAACTTCCTCACTTTGAGAAAGGGGGCACTATGCAAAGTGCTGAGCATAGGTGGTACAGTTTGGGAACCACTACTATAGGCAGATAGGTATACTATACAGTATAGATAAATAGCAGGCATTATTTTTTTTACTGATTTTAACAGTATCTAAAATTGTTGATTATTCTATTTGCAGACTGCGGTGTAATTCTAACCTTTATTACAGATACCATTGCTTGGGGACATTATTCTGAGTGTAATGTCACATTTCTCTCTTAGTGTTTTTATCAATCGTTATACGTCTTTAAACTCAGTTTTCCCATCTATTTTCTCCTTTCAGTTAGTCTAAATTCTGATTCACTCATAAATATTATCGTAAAGGTCCTATCTTTTTTTTTTTTTTTGAGAGCTTATTTCTTTTTGTTATTTTAGTTTTGGTGTATCTTGAAAATAGTTTGTGTTCTTCCTTACACTATTCCAAGACTCTTCCCAAATGTATGATTTCTTCTTTTATCCCCATATATTAATTCAGTCATGTTTTAGATTCTACTCAATATCTGAAAAATAGTGATATATTACAATAGTTATGTACTGACCTTTACTGTAAACAACAAGTGGAGGAATAAGATTAATGTAGAATGGGGAGTTTTCTGTTGGGACAATTTAAGATGTAAGTTTACGCATTGAGTAATGTATATGCATCTTAGAGGAAGTTCCACAAATGAACACCAGATCTCCTTAGCTCCAAAGTCCTGCAGTTTTTTTCTTTTCTTTCCTTTTCTTTTCTTTTTTTTTTTTTTTTTTTTTTTTTTTTTACTGAGGATGGATTAGCATAATTAATAAATCATCAAGACATCCTGCTCATGGTAGGTCTGGGTGTGGGCAGATGTGGGAGGAGATGGCCGGCATGAACACTGCTGCCTTTAGTTCTGGGGCATTAAGTTGTCTCACCCAAGCCACACATTGAGCACCAGTTAATGCTAGCCTAACCATGGCATAAATCCCTGTTATCTGACCTGGTTTTAGTCGCAATTGCCCCAATATGCTTTTCAGCAGTTCTTTTGTGAGATAGTCAGCTGCTGTCCTATGAAACACTATCACGGTTAGCCTTTGGCAGAGATTTTAGGAACATATGTCAATGCATAGATAGATGCAGCATCAAGAAAGCTACTTAATGCATAGTGATTTTGTATCTCTGGATCACTAATGATTGTTTACCTTCGTGCTCGCAAATTTATGAAAATCGTGATTCTTTATTTTTAACTTTATAGCTTTGGGAGAAACACTATTTACCCATTGATATATCATTTTGCTTAGAAATTTTGTTTCTAATGTATTTCAAGAAAAAAAAAAAAAAACTGGCCTGAAGGTATGATGAAGTAATGCATAATCTGTCCTCTGACATGGGAAATCATGTAAGGAACTTGCGCACCCAAGCTGTGAGGAATGACATTGACCTCCATTAGGTCATATAGATTTGTGCCCCTTGGAACATGGAATGTTCATTAATTGTATTAGTATTTGCCCTACATAAGGAAATGCATTGCCAGCAACACTGCATGTGTTGGATGAACTCAGTAAGGTGACGTGTTCATTTTATATCATTCATTTTTGCTTTTAATATACAATACACAACAGTTTTTGGGCATGTGCCTTGCCATTTCAGCTTTCCATTACTGTACAGAAAATCTTTTATATGGAGGTGTTAATTCTTGTTTTAGTGACAGAGTGTATGTGCCGTGTGATAATATTGTCTTAAGTGCGTGTTCTAGCCTTGATGTGTGGATGCATGGAAGTGATTCTATCTTAATGGTAGTATCTCTAAAATATGTGAAGATCAGGTTCTTTGGGATCCTTTTCTTTTCTTCTTTGATGATGGTGATGATGATAATGATTATGATTATGATTATTATTATTATTATTATTATCATTATTATTATTATTATTATTATTATTATTATTACTGCTACTACAACTACTACTACTAGTTATTATTATTATTATCATTATTAATGTTGTTTTTTTAATATGAATAATTTTATTATTATTATTATTATTATTATTATTATTATTATTATTATTATTGATGCTATAATTTATCATTACTGTTACTGTTGTTGTTAATAATGATTATTATTATTATTATCATCATTATTAATGTTACTGTATTAACATTTTAATTTTTCTATTAATTTATTTATTTTCAATGCAGCTGCTACATACTGCTGTGCACACCCCTTCCGGCCTTCAGGTACACATTTGTCACTGCAGCAGCCCAAAGCGGTCAACACACACAACAGGAATCCACCACTGCTGTCGTGGTCGGGTTTGTTTGGTTAGTGGGGGCGAGGCACGCAGACACGGCACCTTTCTGGCCCAACAGTCTACTGAGAGGGAGGAAGGGTAACAGCAGTCTCACTAGCACTCCTGTCTTTATTACCTACACAGAGCAGTACCACAGGACACGAGGCACACTACCACGGTACAGTACAAGTAAGGTCGCATCACTGGCTCACTCAGCAAAGCGTCTCCATTGCTGAGTGCCGCGTCCCACCTCACAGAACAGTGGCACCGTACAGCACACTATGGGGTCAGCTCGTTCACAGCATCGCACAGCTGTCTCCTGCGGTGGCCCATACCGCAACAAACAACGGCAGGTGTCACACACACACACACACACACCTCAGTGTCAAGTACTCATTGTCTTAGACTGCCAGGGCACACAAATCTGACACCATGCCCCGGGGCGCAGTCACTTAATAATAATAGCAGCGGTAGGCGGCTAGCGTCGTAGCGTCACACAATGGGAGCATGCTGCAGACTGTCGGCACAGGTGTTGTGTAGAAGGAAAACGGGTGCTCTCTGTCCTCTTGGCTTCACTTCTATCTGGCGTCGCAGTGTGGCATAGGCGGGAAACGGGCGCTCTCTCTTCTCTTGGCTTCACTTATATCGGGTTGCAGTGTGGCGTAGACAGGAAACTCTCTCTCTCTCTCTCTCTCTCTCTCTCTCTCTCTCTCTCTCTCTCTCTCTCTCTCTCCCCCTTTTAAACGGGCGGCGGCTACCACAGATCCTTATATAATGTCGGCCCCTCCATGAGTGGCCAGCGCGCTCCTGCTCTCCCGACCAATCACCGTCCATGCCACTTCTGGTCTCTCCAAGCTGCCTCCACTAGCAGCTTATGCAGCATTGCCAATGCCTATATTCACTACCCGGCGGCACAGTGCTACCAACTTCACCTCCCCCCTCACCTCCCCGTCGCAACAGTACTGATGAGCTACTAGACAGTCATGAACTTGTTAAACCAAAACATAAACCGAATCACGCCCTTCCACAATGCAGATCCTAGGAAACTTGATAATACTTACTTGGATCAATCAGCCATTTTGGAGGATGTAAGATCAAACATAAAACAATAAAAAAGAACCTGTCCTGGAAAAAAGTTAAATTAATAGAACACCCGACCAAGTCTATTACCATTCTACAGCTTAGTCCTCCTCTTGCACAACTTCACTACTCCATTTAACTCAGTTGCCTTATTGTTACACATCATTCACATGAGTCTCTCGCTATCAGCCTCGCAAGACATGGTGAGGTGAAACTGGCGGCTACAATGAGGATTATGGAAAGATGATCACTGGTAGTGATGGGGACCTTAGGAGATGGTGATGATATGGTGTGTTCTGCAGTTGGATAATATTATGTCGGTGTTTGTTCCTCCCAACTGTGTAAAGAATGTTGGGAAATGAGGTCCTATGTGTTGTATGTTTCTGTTGTGAGTTAGCCTGTTCAGTTGCCTGCCTTTCGTGAAGAGAGAGAGATAAAGTCAGGGATGGGTATGTAATCACAAGAAGGAGGTTGGTAAATTGTGGAGATAATAATATTGCTTGTTTTTGTTTAATTTTTCAATGGCTTGTAGGTCAGAAATTAAATAATCTAATAATTTGTTTAATATTGTTTTTTACTGCTATTGCAACACCATCAGCTTTTGATGCTAATTTGTTTTTTCTATATGATCGGTATCCAAGAATTTTTATTGTTGAGATATCAACAATAAAAATTGTTGAGAGCTGTCTAAAAACAACTCTCTTCCTCCACACAAAAATACAAGCACCTAATAACAAACACGCACCCTTCACTGAAAATTTCAAAATTATCATGGCGACTCCTACACCAACCTCGGAGTCCCCATCTGGGGAGGGGACCACAAATGTCCCCAGGTCTTCTTATAACGACCCTAAGTGTCTTGACACCCCCCTCAATTTTTTCTTCATTAATATTACCGCCAGCAGGCGGCGAAAGTTATTTCAGACCCACACGATGACACGAATCGTTTATTGAATCTGATTGAATCCGGTTGAATCCACTTGAATTCGATCAAAACCTGAAGACATACAATAATGATCACAGACAATATTCTATATGAATAATTTGTATAATACAGGTATGATTCTGCACGTTACTTATAGGATAATGTATTCTTACACAGACAGTTCTTACACTTAGGTGTTTAGGTCTTGGGGTAATCGTTAAGTAACACGCACGCCCTTTCTGACAGGTGCTCTAGGTAGGTCTATCTACTTCTGTCTCTACAGCAACACACGTCTTCCCTGCACAAGTGTACTCAGTAAAGTGTCCCTATTGTCCTCAGTTACTGCCTGCCCATCGTTATCCATTAGCGACGGCGATAAGGCGGCCTCATCTTAGCCTCATGTCATAACAAGCACCCTTCATCTCCTTACATCAACACTACCTCAGCACCGACCGTACAAGGAATTCGCTGACTTAGGCCTCGTCTTGGTCCTCGCCCTGGCCTCCAGGTCCTTTCCTTCCTCACTGACAAACTCGCTTGCACAACAACTTTTTTTCACCCGCTTGGCGGTAACAATTAACTTATGCAACATTCGCGGTTTAAGATCTAATTTTCAATCTGTAGAACACCACCTCTCCTCTTCTAAACCTCATTTTCTTTTCCTCACTGAAACTCAGGTGTCTGAGGCAACTGACAGTAGCCCCTTTTCTGTTCCCTCCTACTTTCTCTATCCCCATTTTCAATCCAAAGCTGGATGTTGCGTTTATGTGCGCAACGACTTAACCTGCTCTTGTGCCTACACTCTTGAATCTTCCGAGTTTTCCACCATCTGGCTATGACTACAGAGTCACTCTCATCATCATCAAAGAAGAAACGAAAAGGATCCCAAAGAACCTGATCTTCACATATTTTAGAGATACTACCATTAAGATAGAATCACTTCCATGCATCCACACATCAAGGCTAGAACACGCACTTAAGATAATATTATCACACGGCACATACACTCTGTCACTAAAACAACAATTAACACCTCCATATAAAAGGTTTTCTGTACAGTAATGGAAAGCTGAAATGTCAAGGCACATGCCCAAAAACTGTTGTGTATTGTATATTAAAAGCAAAAATGAATGATATAAAATGAACACGTCACCTTACTGGGTTCATTCAACACATGCAGTGTTGCTGGCAATGCATTTCCTTATGTAGGGCAAATACTAATACAATTAATGAACATTCCATGTTCCAAGGGGCACAAATCTATATGACCTAATGGAGGTCAATGTCATTCCTCAAAGCTTGAGTGCATAAGTTCCTTACATGATTTCCCATGTCAGAGGACAGATTATGCATTACTTCATCATACCTTCAGGCCAGTTTTTTTTTCTTGAAATACATTAGAAACTAAATTTTCTAAGCAAAACTGATATATCAATGGGTAAATAATGTTTCTCCCAAAGCTATAAAGAAAAAAAAAAATAGAATCACGATTTTCATAAATTTGCGAGCACAGAGGTAAACAATCATTAGTGATCCAGAGATACAAAATCACTATAATTAAGTAGCTTTCTTGATGCTGCATCTATCTATGCATTGACATATGTTCCTAAAATCTCTGCCAAAGGCTAACCGTGATAGTGTTTCATAGGACAGCAGCTGACTATCTCACAAAAGAATTGCTGAAAAGCATATTGGGGCAATCATGACTAAAACCAGGTCAGATAACAGGGATTTATGCCATGGTTAGGCTAGCATCAACTGGTGCTCAATGTGTGGCTTGGATGAGACAACTTAATGCCCCAGAACTAAGGGCAGCGATGTTCATGCCGGCCACTACCTTCCACATCTGCCCACATCCAGGCCTACCATAACAACATTGGTGTCATTAGTATCTAAATATTAATGGCGTCATTCAAAGGAAAGAAATAATAATTTTAACTATGATCACGTAAAATAAATTTCTAACATCATCATATCATTAGCAACTAAATCAAAAGATTAATGAGAGAAAACATAAGAGAATCAACTAATGGTTCCTTGAAAATGAACATTCAAATCTAAACAAATTGTCGTGGATCGGGGACCCTTCACACTTACACACCCGCCGATCACATGCGATTCCTGGTTGAGTCTCCACATAGACCAAGGTAGGACACTCAAAAGAAAGCACAGTTATAAATTTTTCTATTTATATTTATACAGTAACTACAACGAAGGCCTGGCTAGGTATGGCTACACTCAGTGGCGCGTGAGCGGCATACAGAAAGAAATACTTATTCCTTCGGAAATGAGGCCAGTGCCGGTCTTTCCCTGGAAACACCACGATGTGACCACGTGGGTAGCGAACGAGGAAGAACTAAGCTACGTTGTGAGAACACAGCTTTACGTTAAGTTACTGGAGCATGGAGGTAAACAGCAGGCACTACTCACTGTATCACTCCACAAGGAGCGACGACCACGTGGTCGCTGGGCGAATGGATATGCGCTATAGAACAGGCCCCACCACAAATAACTCACCTAAGTCGTTCCCCTGGTGTACTCGCTTCTCCAGTCTGCTTCGATGAAAGCCAGCTTCGTTGGTCAGGGCCCCGGCTCACCGCTGCACCACGCTGTCCCCTCCACATGCTGGTCCTGATAGAGTTAAGGACGGCACGTCTCGGGCAATGGATGACTTGGCGGGAAGTGAGGCCTGGCGAGGTCGTGACCCGCTCACCTTGGCCCGTGCGCATTGATACAGGCTCCGCCTACCTGTCCGCATGGCGAATGGTTCTCTTCTATGAGAGGGCGGTAATTCATTGCTCTCACAAAATCCAGTGCTCCAGTACTTTCACATTACTCCATACAAGGAGGAGGCAGGAGACACCTGCCGAAACAATAATTACTTCCAGTGAGGTCTAAAGCACTGTTCAGGAGGTGCTGTGAACTTATCATTAAACCCAGCTGTGACCTCACTGAACGTTTCCCTTTGTGTCTCACAACACAAGGGGGCAGTCACAGCCTGCCCTCTAAAAGACAACTCTCTTCCTCCACACAAAACTACAAGCACCTAATAACACACACACCCTTCACTCAAAAATTTTAAGATCATCATGGCGACTCCCACACCAGCCTCGGAGCTCCCATCTGGGGAGGGGACCATAAATGTCCCCAGGTCGGACTGCCTTTCTGTCGACAATCCTAAGTGTCTTGACACCACCCTCAACTTTTTCTTCATTAACTTCTGCAACATTCGCTGTCTAAGATCTAATTTTCAATCTGTAGAACACCACCTCTCCTCTTCTAAACCTCATCTTCTTTTAATCACTGAAATTCAGGTGTCTGAGGCAACTGACAGTAGCCCCTTTTCTGTTCCCTCCTACTTTCTCTATCCTAATTTTCGATCCAAAGCTGAATGCTGCGTTTATGTGCGCAATGACTTAACCTGCTCTCGTGCCCACGCTCTTGAATCTTCCAAGTTTTCCACCATCTGGCTACGACTACAGAGTCACTCTCATACTAAATTTATCTGTGCTGTATACCTCTCACCTAACTCCTCTGACTATAAGAAATTCTTTGACTACTTAACTTCCAAAGTGGAGCACATTCTGACACTCTTCCCTTTTGCAGAGATCTCCATTCTTGGAGACTTCAATGTTCACCACCAGCTTTGGCTTTCCTCTCCCTTCACTGACCATCCTGGTGAACTAGCCTACAACTTAGCTCTCCTCCATGACCTAGAGCAATTGGTGCAACACCTTACTCGTATTCCTGACCGTCTTGGAGATACGCCCAACATTCTTGACCTTTTCCTTACCTCTAATCCTGCTTATGCTGTCACCCTTTCTTCTCCGTTGGGCTCCTCCGATCACAATCTCATATCTTTATCTTGTCCTATCGCTCCAATCCCTTCTCAGGATCCCCCTAAGCGATGGTGCCTCTGGCGTTTTGCCTGTGCTAGTTGGGGGGGACCTCAGGAGGTATTTTGCTGATTTTTCTTGGAATGACTACTGCTTCCGTGTCAGAGACCCGTCTTTGTGTGTTGAGCGCATAACAGAGGTGATAGTGTCTGGCATGGAGGCGTACATTCCTCACTCTTTTTCTCGTCCTAAACCTTCTAAAGCTTGGTTTAACACAGCTTGTTCTCGTGCTATACATGATAGAGAGGTGGCCCACAAAAGGTACTTAAGCCTTCCATCACCAGAATCTCATGCACTTTATATTTCTGCCCGGAACCATGCCAAGTCTGTTCTCCAACTAGCCAAAAACTCTTTCATTAACAGAAAATGTGAAAACCTTTCAAGATCTAACTCCCCTCGTGATTTCTGGCATCTAGCCAAAAATATCTCCAATAACTTTGCTTCTTCTTCTTTCCCTCCTCTATTTCAACCAGATGGCACCACTGCTATCACATCTATTTCTAAAGCTGAACTCTTCGCTCAAACCTTTGCTAAAAACCATACCTTGGACGATTTTGGGCTTGTTCCTCCCTCTCCTCCACCCTCTGACTACTTCATGCCACTTATTAAAATTCTTCGCAATGATGTTTTCCATGCCCTCGCTGGCCTAAATCCTCGGAAGGCTTATAGACCTGATGGCGTCCCTCCTATTGTTCTCCGAAACTGTGCCTCCGTGCTTGCACCTTGCCTAGTCAAACTCTTTCAGCTCTGTCTGTCAACATCTACCTTTCCTTCTTGCTGGAAGTTTGCCTACATTTAACCTGTTCCTAAAAAGGGTGACCGTTCTAATCCCTCAAACTACCGTCCTATTGCTTTAATTTCCTGCATATCTAAAATTTTTGAATCTATCCTCAACAGGAAGATTCTTAAACATCTATCACTTCACAACCTTCTATCTGATCGCCAGTATGGATTCCGTCAAGGCCGGTCTACTGGTGATCTTCTGGCTTTCCTTACTGAGTCTTGGTCATCCTCTTTTAGAGATTTTGGTGAAACTTTTGCTGTTGCCTTCGACATATCAAAAGCTTTTGATAGTGTCTGGCTCAAAGCTTTGATTTCCAAACTACCCTCCTACGGTTTCAATCCTTCTCTCTGTAACTTCATCTCAAGTTTCCTTTCTGACTGTTCTATTGCTGCTGTGGTAGATGGTCACTGTTTTTCTCTTAAATCTATTAACAGTGGTGTTCCTCAGGGTTCTGTCCTGTCACCCACTCTCTTCTTATTATTCATTAATGATCTTCTGAACCAAACTTCTTGTCCAATCCACTCCTACGCTGATGATACATACCACCCTGCACTTTTCCTCGTCTTTTCAAAGACGTCCAACCCTTCAGGAGGTAAACATATCACGCAGGGAAGCCACAGAACGCTTGACTTCTGATCTTTCTAAAATTTTTGATTGGTTCAGAGCAAACCTGGTATTGTTCAATGCCTCAAAAACTCAATTATTCCATCTATCAACTTGACACAACCTTCCAGACAACTATCCCCTCTACTTCATTGACACTCAACTGTCCCCCTCTTCTACACTGAACATCCTCGGTCTGTCCTTTACTTATAATCTGAACTGGAAACTTCACATCTCATCTCTAGCTAAAACAGCTTCTATGAAGTTAGGTGTTCTGAGACGTCTCCGCCAGTTTTTCTCACCCCCCCAGCTGCTAACTCTGTAAAAGGGCCTTATCCGTCCATGTATGGAGTATGCTTCACATGTCTGGGGGGGTTCCACTCATACTGCTCTTCTAGATAGGGTGGAATGAAAAGCTTTTCGTCTCATCAACTCCTCTCCTCTAACTGACTGTCTTCAGCCTCTCTCTCTCACCGCCACAATGTTGCATATCTACCTGTCTTCTACCGCTATTTTCATGCTAACTGCTCTTCTGATCTTGCTAACTGCATGCCTCCCCTCCTTCCGCGGCCTCGCTGCACAAGACTTTCTTCTTTCTCTCACCCCTATTCTGTCCACCTCTCTAACGCAAGAGTTAACCAGTATTCTCAATCATTCATCCCTTTCTCTGGTAAACTCTGGAACTCCCTGCCTGCTTCTGTATTTCCACCTTCCTATGACTTGAATTCCTTCAAGAGGGAGGGACTGGCATTTCAGTGGGCATATTTTTTTATTGGATTTTTGTTGCTCTTGGCCAGTGTTCTTCCTACATAAAAAAAAAAAATACAAACGAGGATTTTTTTCGGAAAAAAAAAAAAAATTCTAAGCCTTACTGGCTACAAACGGGTGTGTGTAGACTAAAAGAATCTTCGGGTGGAAGCTCAGGTGGCTCATGAGGGTAAAAATCCGTATTTGCGTTAAGAATCTAACTTAAGGGAAAAAAACTCCTGAATCAGCTGAACCTTCCCGTGCCTTTTGCGAGACGAAATATCGTCAGACTTAAATCGCCCTCCTATTGTTACGTATGTTTATGTATAACATAACGGAATGTAGGTGTTTGAGTGTACGTAATGTATGTGTAAGAGACTCGCAGGCGCTGCACGAACGCGGGAGCGGTGTCTTCGGATTCATCCTGGAGAAGACGCGGCGTGGTGACACCTCTCTCTGGAGAACACGAGCGTGTTCCGAACGGCCTTCAGGTCGAGGGTGGCTTCAGAGTCCCTCTGCCAACAAAGAGAAAATTTAGCGTCTTCATAATACATTTTACACGTCATACTTAAACAAAGAACACAAGTGACAACTCATCCTGTGGTTAGGGGTGTAGTAGTGTTGGTGGTTACTCGTTTCGTGGAGTCACCACGTAACCTGGTCCACCATCTTTCTTTCCCGGCACCCGGAAGACGTCCTCCATAAAGATGCTGCTGATGCTGCTGGGGGCGAAACTGTGGTGATTATGTGCAGGTACCCACACATTTCCTCAAGGTAGGGACACCTGGTGCTGGAATGAATAGGCATTATGCATGACATGTAAACATAGGCAAACTCCTTCAGACCGATCTAGAACATTAACTTAGTGATCTAACCAGACGCATGGCAAGATCATCTCCTTACTGATGACGAAGAGGTACTACTCGCTCGTCTTAGCCGGCGCGCTAGTTCCTTGTAGAAGGCAAGACAGCACGTCGGCCCCGACATTGTCTCGGCCACGGATGTACTGAACTCGCATCTGAAATTGTTGCAGAGCCCATCTCATTATTTGGGAATATGCATTCTTAGAGGTACGCAGTGACTCCAGGGGCATGTGGTCTGTCTACAATACAAACTCATCCTCATATAAGTATAAGTAGAATTTCTTTATTCCGTCTACTACGGCAAGTAGTTCACGTTCTACCGTGCTGTAGTTCTTCTCTGCTGATTTGAGCTTCCTGCTGTAATAGGCCAAGGAGAAGATGTCGTCCTTTTCCTGCAGCAACACAACACCCAAACCTTCACAGGATGCATCGGTCCTAAGTACAAAGGGCTTTGAAGGGTCAAGCAACTGTAAGATAGGTTCTTTGCACAGCAAGGACTTCAGTGCCTTGAAGGATCTGTCCTCGTGGGGCCCCCACTCAATCTTGTTTGGTGCTCTTTTCTTAACAAGCTCATACAGTGGCAGTGCTACCGCTGCAAAGTTGGGGACAAACCTGCGGTAATACCGTGCTAACCCTAGAAACGATTGGACCTGTCTTCTTGTGTGGGGAACAGGAGCTTCCTATATTTTCTGAACTTTGTCCTCCAAGCAGAGGCACTGTCCTTAACTCACTTTGTGGCCTAGGAAATCGACATCTGCCTTGGCAATCTCACACTTGCTCAGCTTAACCGTCATGTTGACGTCTCGGAGTTTATCTAGGACCGTACGTAACAGTCTTACATGGTCCTCCAAATCCGTAGAATGAATCAGTACGTCATCTACGAAAACCTCGACCCCATTCAGGTCACCCAGTACCTGTCTTATTCGGCAGTTGAAAACAGCGGGAGAATTGGCAAGGCCGAAAGGAAGGACCCGATATTGATAGAGGCAAAAGCCGTTATTTCCCTTGATTCGGGGTCAAGCGGGATCTGAAAGAATCCTTTCGTGAGCCAGTTTGCTGAACACCCTCGAGTGCGACAGCCTGCTAAATATCTGTTGGTCGAACATGGGCTCTGTGTCTATTTGTGTTACTGCGTTAACCCTTCGGAAGTCGCCGCAGATCCTAACACTACTGCCTTTCTTGTGTATGACGAGCATAGGACTGCAATATGGAGAATCGGATCTCTCAATAATGCCCAAGTCCTCCATTTTTTTTATTTCCTCAGCCACAACGTCCCTAAGCTGCAGAGGGACCTGATAGGGTTTCACTTTCACTGGCTTCCTGTTCGTTAGAGTGATCTTGTGGGGTGCCACTTGGGCCACGCAAGGCTTGTCAGAAAAGACTTCCGTGTATTCACCCAGAAGATTCTGTATTATCGATACTTCCTCAGGTGACAGCCTTTCAGATAACGCGACGTCATCTACAGTTTCTGTCTGACGCTTTTTGTATAGTGAGTGGACCGTTTCCTACGTCCTCTGCATCGTGAATCACGGCTGCACTGCATTCGATCTCACCTTCCTCTTTCGCAGCTGTTGGAGGGGAAAAGATACCACACACGGCTTTCAAACAGGCGATCTTGTCCTCAGCATATGCTGTTTCCTGAGCGCCAGCTCTACCAGAGATGGCAGGAGCATGATACTCCTTAAGCATGTTATTGTGGAGACATTTCCGTTTTCCATCTATCAGTACAACATAATTTAAATCGGAGACGCGCTCTAGGACCTCATAAGGCCCCTTTCGCTGCGCCAGCAACTTATTATGAGCAATGGGTAGGAGTACTAAGCACTCCTGGCCAGGCTGCAGGGTGCGTAGTCGCGCATCTCAATCATAATGCGCCTTTGGTACCTCCTGGGTCTTCAGGAGTTCTTCCTTGGCCATATGACAGGTTTCCCTAAGTCTGCCAGCCAGGTTTATAACGTACTCGTATGTTGTACGTACCTCCGGACTTGGCACGTCCTCGTCCCATAGCTCTCTCAGCACTTGGAGTGGACCGCGCACTGCTCTCCCGTAGAGTAGCTCGAAAGAAGAGAACTTCAGTGTACTCTGTGGTGCTTCCCTGTATGCGAACAGGAGAGGAGCCACAAATCTCGGCCATTCCTTGGGTTGCTCGGCGGCCAGCCGCATGAGCATCTTCTTCAGTATGCCGTTGAACCTCTCGCACAGACCGTTACACATGGGATGCCAGGGTGTCGTGTTAAGGCCCTTCACGGAGAGAAGTCTAAACGACTCGTCCATCATGGCAGACGTAAACTGAGTGCCTCGGTCGCTCAGCACCTCCTTGGGAATATCCACACGGTAGAATATCCCTACCAGCCCTTCAGCCACCGTGGTGGCCTCTATATTTTTCAGGGTTACTGCTTCAGGCCAGCGAGTGCTGAAGTCCACACACGTGAGTAGATATTTTGATCCGTCAGTTTGTGAATTTACTGGTACTGAGTAGGCGGCTGCTAATCAAAATGAGTGGGGTTGTGGGGCCCTGTTATGTGCTTCAAGTGTCACCTGAACGCTATCTACGTCCGGCGAGGGGTGGTTCTGGACAGCTGTAAGTGGAGGAGCGTCTGCCGCTAGTACAATATCCTCCGGCGTTTCGAACCGCGCGGCAGCATATCTGCCTGTGTGCAGGCCAGCTCTCATAGGTGGTGCGGGACGCGATGAGCTGGTATTCCATCCACGTGGTGGTTGAAACTTAATACCTTCCCTTGTGGCTTATTCTGCTGGAAGCGAGGCGGTGCCTGCTCCTTCCTTACTGGCTACAGATCGTTGGGCTGCGGTTTGCTGACGTTCCCCGCGGAACGGACGTTTCCCGTGGCCTTAGTTGTGGCCACAAACTCAGGTGGGCACATTTCCTCAAACCTGTCGCGTATGACTAACTCCCGCAACGTTTCATACGCGAGTTAAATTCCCTCATTCTGCACTCGCTCGTCAAAGAGATGAGAAATTCTGGCGTGAGCCTGAACGGCAGTTTCGTTATCACTGATAGTGGCACTGCGAAGTGACTGCTTGGTGGCCTCCGCCGTTCTGCCAAACGCCTTCAAAAGAACGCATTTCATATGCTAGTACGAGTTATCTTCGGGCCCTAGCCCATGTACGATGGACAAGGCTTTGCCTGTAAACAGGCTGTAAAATTTGATGGCCTTCTCTTCAGACTCCATCTCATACAACTTGGCCAGCCGCTCGAAACGGGAATTGAAGGCATCGATGTCTTCACTTTCACGGTAAGCATTAAGTTTCACTCTATATAAGGCACGCAGAGTGCTTCCCTCAGAATTTCGAGATCGAGTCTCTTCCGCCTCCGCACGGCGAAGCTTCATTTCAGCCATCGCTTTCTCGTGTTCCCGTTCTTCGGCACCAGTTATTTCCTGCCTCTCGCTTTCCTGCCTTTCCTCCTTCCACAGACGGTCCTCTCTTTCCTCAGCTAGCCGCTTCTGTATATACTCACTAACCTTTTTCGCTGCTGTTATGTTCAGCGCCGCGATTTCAGGCCTAAACCGCGTAAAGGGATCGTAAGATTCACTATGACCCTCGGATGCCATTGTCTAGAGCAAATTTGTCAGCAAAATTACACGGTACAAAAGAATTACTCTACCGTGAATGCGCTTAGTATGAGATCCCTGTTTGGGCGCCAATTGTCATGCATCCGAGTCCCTTCACACTTACACACCCGCCGATCACATGCGATTCCTGGTTGAGTCTCCAGGTAGACTAGAGCAGGACACGCAAAAGAAAGCACAGTTATAAATTTTTCTATTTATATTTATACAGTAACTACAACGAAGGCCTGGCTAAGTATGGCTACACTTAGTGGTGCGTGAGCGGCACACAGAAAGAAATACTTATTCCTCCGGAAGTGAGGCCAGTGCCCGGTCCTTCCCCTGGAAACACCACGATGTGACCACGTGGGCAGCGAACGAGGAAGAACTAAGCTACGTTGTGAGAACACAGCTTTATGCTAACTTATTTTACGGCGGTAATTTATTGCCCTCACAAAATCTAGTGCTCCTGTGCTCTCACACAGATAAATGTGCAGACATCCAGAATCAGTGATCAAATCGGCCAGCTCACCTCAGGATCAACAACAGTCCTTGTGTCGTGTTCCTAGTTGATCCCCTATACGTAAATGTCCGCTCTTTGCTTACAAACAAAAGCTGGTCACCTGTGAATACTTTATAAGCTCTATTTCATCCCTATATTTAGCTTTTTTTTTTTTTTTTATCAAGTCTTCAGCCATAATGTGGATAGCAGCAGACAGACATGTTTATCAACATACCTTTGTGTTGTGTTTGTGTTGTGTGTCTTGGGTTCTTAACATGTGCGGGTCGCGAGCGGACAGCCGCGTACAAGAGGACTAGGAACAATATAATGTCCACAGCAACATGGCTGAAGACTTGGTTAAAGATTAGACGAATTTAAGGATGAAAGAGATTCCATAAAGTGTTCACACCAATTAAGCATTTGTTTGTAAACAAAGGAAGGACAGCTACGTATAAGTGGACAGCTATGAAGTTCCCTTGATGGCTACTTAAACTGCCTTTCTTTCAGCTTCTCATAATATGAAATAGTTTTATTTGTTGAGTTTCATGTAGGAATTCAGTAAATTATCAGAATTATCATGCTTTCTAGTTCCACTGAAGCTGCATTTTTTGCTTCTCAATTCTAAATATAGCTTTATTTGTGGAGCCCCATAAACAAATGCAATAATCGAGTATAATGTACTCGAGAGATTGCACAAAATTATATAATAATAATAATAATAATAATAATAATAATAATAATAATAATAATAATAATAATAATAATAACTCCAATCTTTCTGAAATGTGGTATTTTACATATTTATCTATTTATTTTTTATAATGAAGAACATGAAATGAAGCTGAAATACATATCCTAAAACAGAGACAAATAACACTAAATGAAGTAAAACAATACATGTGGATGGTTAAAGAAGAGAGGAAAAGGAGGAGGCTACAGAATTTCGGGTAAAAGGCAGCTGCCTGCCTCCTCCTCTCTCTCTCTCTCTCTCTCTCTCTCTCTCTCTCTGATAAGTTAACTTTGTTACTTATCTGGTCTCTTATCTCTCTCTCTCAGATAAGTTAACTGTTACTTACCTGATAGAGAGAGAGAGAGAGAGAGAGAGAGAGAGAGAGAGAGAGAGAGAGAGAGAGAGAAAGCGTTATCTATAGCTATCAAGGTCACTGGCAGACACTACAACCCATC